>NC_058082.1:462608660-462850786 GCF_014858855.1 Bufo gargarizans | reverse complement strand
CATTATTATTGCAGTTTTATTCTGGCCTGGTTTGTCGTAGCTCCCAGTGCAATAGATAAATGATTCATACCAGCTAGATCAGCGATGGAGAAGGTGACAGAAGTCAATCTATGAGTAACCTCCCTGCCACCAATAACGACGCCCTTTTGAGGGGTTGCAAAGTTCTGAGTAAGGCCTCTTTCACACGGGCATTCCGTATTTGCTACAGATGCGTCGCGTGTGCATTGCGGGAAAACTGCGCGAGTAGGCACGCAACTGCAGTCAGTTTTGACTGCAATTGCGTTCCGATGTTCAGTTTTTTCTGCGCGAGTGCAATGCGCTTTGCACGCGTGTGAAAAAAAACTGAATGTGGTACCCAGACCCGAAACCAGACTTCTTCACTGAAGTTCGGGTTTCGGTTAGGTGTTCTATTAATTTTATTATTTTCCCTTATAGCATGGTTATAAGGGAAAATAATAGCATTCTGAATACAGAATGCTTAGTAAAATGTGGATTGAGGAGTTAAAAAATGTACTCACCTCATCCAATTGATCGCGCAGCTGGCATTGTCTTCTTGCTTCTTCTTTCAGTACCTGTAAAAGGACCTTTGATAACGTAATCGGTGACGTCAGCGCAGGTCCTGCTGAATGAAGATAGAAGATCCTTCTACTGTATCTCCATTCAGCAGGACCTGCGCTGACATCACCGCGCGCACCATGTGGTGAGCGCGATTACATCATCAAAGGTCCTTTTTCAGGTCCTGGAAGAAGAAAGAAGACGATGCCAGCTGCGCGAACAAGAGGGTGAGGTGAGTTAATTTTTTTGTTTTTTAACCCCTCAAGCCACAATAAGCATTCTCTATTAAGAATGCTATTATTCTCCTTTATAACCATGTTATAAGGGAAAATAATACAGTAAATTGACTTCAATCAATTTACTAACATCATCTCCTAGCAACCATGCATGAAAATCGCATTGCATCCGCGCTTGCTTGCCGATGCTATGCGATTTTCAAGCATCCCCATTCATTTCTATGGGGCCTGCGTTGCGTGAAAAACACAAAATATAGAACATGCTGCGATTTTCACACAACGCACAAGTGATGCGTGAAAATCACTGCTCATCTGCACAGCCCCATTGAAGTGAATGGGTCCGGATTCAGTGCAGGTGCAATGCGTTCACCTCACGCATTGCACCCACGTGGAATTTGAAAGGGGCCTAAGGCTTTTACACATTACAAAGAACAGAATTTTGCTAATCAATTGTTTTCTTGCTTTATCTACCCTGTTTCATAACAGCTAGAAGTCTAAAAATGTGGATCATCTGCATTCATAAAGTCAATAGTTTTCAGCTGTAGGCTAAGTCCATATATTTGTCCGGCTGCCTTGTAAATCATCCATTGTAGCACAAATCAAATAAAAGTCTGTGGCTGGAGCTTGTGAGTGGTGGCTGCTGATATTTACAGAGATCATCTACATGCACTCTTGAATTTTGGTATTTCACAGAGTTCAGCCTGTTGTTATGGGAATGCTGCCGTGATTTAAAGGGTTTGTCTGGGTTCTTGATACTGATGAACTGTTCTTAGGATCTGATCAGTGGTGGGCCGAAAATTGGAGAACTTGCCCCTGCCTTTACGGCCACCATGATGGTCAGCAATGCTCGGCTTGCAGGCATTGTTCCTTCTAAGCCTTTGTAGCGTATGAGCAGGGCTGTTAGGGACCTGGGGGCCAGGCACTACAGAACCGTATTTAATCAATGTTCTCATACATCGCCCTTATAATCAGCTATCCAGCATCCAGATAGAACGGGCTACATGTTTTTATCGCTCTTGGGTTAGGGTAGAGAAGAGATCACTATCGAAATCCCAGATAGTCTAGGTCAGCATACCTGGCAGTCTAGGAAAGTGAAACATTTTATGCCAGTATACCTGGTGGTCTAGGATGAGAGGTGGGAGGGTTAATTTCAGTAGGAATTAAGTAAGTAGGGCATTGAAGGGCTTATTGTCAAAATCTGTGGTGGTCTACTACATTGAAGTGGTTGATATCTTTATATCCGTGGTGGTCTAGGATAGTGAGATTAATTCCAGTATCGATTCTGGTCCTCCCTGAGGGTCTTTGTTTACAGGGCTGCAGCACTAACATTACATTAACACATGGTCGCTGCAGCCTATCACTAAAGTAGGGCTGGTTTTAACCATGTAACCGCCCACTTGCATATGCCCCTGGATCCAACCATGGGATCTCCACCTATCAATAGAAGCTAGCACATCCCAGTCCCCATAGCTCTGTGTGCTTTTATTGTGTAAAAAAAAGAAATTTGATACATATGTAAATTAACCTGAGATGAGTCCTGTCCCTGAGATGAGTCCTGTCCCTGAGATGAGTCCTGTCCCTGACATGAGTCCTGTCCCTGACATGAGTCCTGTCCCTGAGATGAGTCCTGTCCCTTAGATGAGTCCTGTCCCTGAGATGAGTCACGTACATATGTATCAAATCGGGTTTTTTTACACAATAAAAGCACACAGAGCTATGGGGACTGGATATTGCGGATGTGCTAGCGGCCATCTAGCAACCCATGTCCTCCGCTCTATACACAAAATCCCAGTGACAGGTTCCCTTTAAAGGGCTGCGATGCTCTTTAGAACACGACGGCTCCTTCTGAACCTTTTCTTACACAGTGTCATGGCTATCCAGATGCTGTGCAGAGGAGATGCTGAAGGGGTCTCAGCCTCTGCCTTCTTTCTCATGATTCATGAGGTCCCTGCAGTCAGACCCCCATCAATCAGCAAGTGATGGCACATCCTAGCCATATGATGTCACATTCTACTGTTAGAAAAGGGACAATAGAAATAGTTTATTAGATAAATGCTAAATATAGTCTTCAAAGTGTCTACAAGGCATTGAAACCAAAAAGATTGGCCTACAACATGCCAATGATATGACCATAATGTTTTTATACTGAAAGATATAAGTTATAGAAACATTTCAGAACTCCCTACTGTGTGTATTTATCCTAAAAGGCATACTCCACTAAAGGTAATCTGGTGGTCTGTTTCGGCAGAGGGACAGACTATTGGACTTACCATATCTGGTACTGCTGGGCACCCCTAGATCCCTATTGACTATGATGGGATCTGACGGGGATTCAGCGGCTTTTCCACATAAATGGCAGCTTTCTGCTGAACAAATTCATGCCGAAAAACTGCTGGATCCGAATTGGATCCCATTACAGTCAATGTGGATCTGGCGGTGTGCAGCGGTTTGTAGCAATGCTGGATCCACTAGCTCCAGTCGTCTGCTCCTCTGCCCGAACAGACTACCAGATTACCTTTAGTGGAGATGTGAACCTACCCTACGGTGTATCCACAGAAGAGTGCACTGGTATTTGACATTCAAAAACAGCCGGTGAACCATAGGTTGCTCATTTCTACATAAAAGTATAACACAATTTGGAATTATATTTTAAACATCATCTAAACTGTACATTTACAACAAAAATATGTGAGCAAAATGACAAGGGTGTGAAACATCTGCTACGGCTCAGTACTGAATGTACACAGCTCGAGGTATCGCACATACTTTCTCATTTTGAGGTATGCACAATATATTTATTATTTGACAAACTCTTTGAATGACAGAATTTTTTTTAACGACAGAATGTCAGCGTAGTTTCTGCGCACAGAATTTCCATTCAAATTCACAATGTTTTAATCTTCTCTTCTCCCACCGCTTTCTTTCTAGCAAGCTTGAGATCACACCTATCTCTGGCTGGAAGGCAACTAGCTACAGCCTACAGCACTCACTGAGGGCAGCATAAGGTAGTGACAGAAATGCTGATCTCAGCGGTGTGTTAAGCCTCATGCACACGTCCGTGAAATACGGACCGTGTGATACCGGTCTGTATTTTTTCTAAATGTGTAGGGGCGCACGGCGTCATTAGTTGCTATGAAGCTGCGCGCTTCCTGCTGCTGCCGCCGCAGTACAGTAATACACTGGTATGAGCTATACCAGTGTATAACTGTACTGCGGCGGCAGCAGGAAGCGCACGGCGTCATAGCAACCATTGATACCGTGCGCTCCGGTATCACGCGGCCCGTGTTTCACGGATGTGTGCATGAGGCTTTATTCATGAACTAAAAGTAAGTGGTTGCCAAGAACCAGCATCATAATCACTTCAGCCCAGGCTTTGAGAAGAGTCAGATCTACCTGAGAAGAGTCCTGGTTATTCCTAATCTCCTGCTCTCCTCGACCATCTGCTGGTGATTGGCAGTTCTCTCCTAGAGAGAAAGGGAGAAAACTAGGTAGAAGACGGTCAGTCATCAGCAGGAGAGCAGGGATTCATGAATAACCAGGACTCTTCTCAGGTGGCCATGACTCCTTTCCAGGCCCAGTCTGCAATTATTGTGATGTTGGTTCTCGGCAACCACTTACTTTTTACTTTTAAATGACAGACCGCTGAAATCTACTCACCTGTCTCTACGTTATGCTGCCTTTAGTATGGACAACATAAAGTTGATGACAGGTTCCCTTTAAATGCTACTTCAGCTACTGTGCAATCCACTGAAATACTTGGGTTCTACAGCTCTAGCAACAACCAAGATCACCATGTAGCCGAACCCTTAATTGTAAGATACCTCTGCTTAGAGGGAAGGCATATACACTGCCAACGGGTGAAGGACAGTTGATGGACGATGACCATCAGTGTGGAAATATGCTAAAAGCTGTTGCCTGAGGTTACCCAAAAAATCCCAGCCCCAATTTTGATCCTGGATGGTATCTGCTATTGCAACTCAACCTATTCACTTAAATCACATTAACTGGGATCAAACAGAACACTTACATGGTGACCTCCTTTGTATCTCTCCAGCTGCAGATCTTTTGATTCCCACGCCTTTGCTATGTAATCCAAGATGGCTGCACCGCTTCTTAGACTGCCGCAGCCCAAGACATTTCCTGCTTGTCCGACCCTGCATTCTGATTGTGAGCAGAACTGGCCAAGAAAGTGCCTTGGGCTACCAAATGCACAGTAAACATTGGGCAGCCTGAGAAGAGGTGCGGCCAACTTGAAGCCTGGGAATTGGCAGATCTGCAGCTGAAAAGATGAAAATTAGGGCGCCAAGTAAGTGCTAAGTTCAGTCCCCAGAGGAAAAAGTGGAAAAAGCCACTTTAAGGGGACCCTTCACCAGTTTTGGGTAAAAGCTATACCTCATACTGTAGTCCAGGTTCAGGAGATTCCATCCCGCTATTTTTTGCAGATCTACCCCTCCATTGTGCTGCTATTCCTGCTCAGTTTTGACACCTAATATGCTTATTAGTAGCAAGGAGCCAAGGAGGAGCTGTTCTCACGAAATTTGGAAAATCTCGCCAGAACAGGCTATCTATTAAGTATTTCTGGAGCGCCATCTTTACCAGAGGAGACGTGACAGGCAGAGAAGCAGCATAAGAAGATCGAGGTTAGCAGCATCAGAAGACCCATGCAGCCACAGCAGCAGAAGATACAGGACTACAGCAGATCAGGCTCAGAAGTAGCATCATTGTCCCCATTAGTCATGTAAGGCCTAGGCTAGTGGTGGCAAACCTATGGCACGGGTGCCAGAGGCGGCACTCAGAACCTTCTCTGTGGGCACCTGCACCAATATCCCTTAGGCCCCTTTCACATGGGCGAGATTTCCGTGCGGGTGCAATGCGTGAGGTGAACGCATTGCACCCGCACTGAATTCGGACCCATTCATTTCTATGGGGATGTGCACATGAGCGGTGATTTTCACGCATCACTTGTGCGTTGCGTGAAAATCGCAGCATGCTCCTCTTTGTGCGTTTTCCACGCAACGCAGGCCCTATAGAAGTGAATGGTGCTGCATGAAAATTGCAAGCATCCGCAAGCAAGTGCGGATACGGTGCGATTTTCACGCACGGTTGCTAGGAGACGATTGGATTGGGGAACCGATCATCATTATTTTCCCTTATAACATGGTTATAAAGGAAAATAATAGCATTCTTAATACAGAATGCATAGTACAATAGCGCTGGAGGGGTTAAAAAAATTAAATAAAAAAATGTAACTCACCTTAATCCACTTGATCGCGCAGCCTGGCTTCTCTTCTGTCTTCTTCTTTGCTGTGCACAGGAAAAGGACCTGTGGTGACGTCACTGCGGTCATCACATGGTCCGTCACATGATCCATCACCATGGTAAAAGATCATGTGATGGACCATGTGATGAGCGCAGTGACGTCATCAAAGGTCCTATTCCTCAAAGAAGAAGACAGAAGAGAAGCCGGGCTGCGCGAACAAGTGGATTAAGGTGAGTTAAATAATTTTTTATATTTTTTAACCCCTCCAGCCCTATTGTACTATGCATTCTGTATTAAGAATGCTATTATTTTCCCTTATAACCATGTTATAAGGGAAAATAATACCATCTGCACAACACCTAACCAAAACCCGAACTTCTGTGAAGAAGTTCGGGTCTGGGTACCAAACATGCCGATTTTTCTCACGCGAGTGCAAAACGCATTACAATGTTTTGCACTTGCGCGGAAAAATTGCGCATTTTCCCGTGATGCACCCGCATCTTATCCAGGCCAAAACCATGACTCCCGTGTGAAAGAGGCCTTAGACTTTTCCTACCATTCATCAGCGCAGGGCACAGCGCAGGCAGCGCACTGAATGTAGGCAGGCTATTATAGCTAAATGATAAAGTACATGGAAGATAAACTATAATGGACTGTAGGCACTTTGCAATAAATAAGTTGGTTTTGGGTTGAATTTGGGCACTCAGTCTGTAAAAGGTTCACCATCACTGGTCTAGGCCATGAGCAGTGTTGAGCGCACAAGTAGTGTCATAATTATTCAGGTAATCCCTAAGCAACAAGCGATCTGAAAGGCAGCCTTGAAAATAGTTCCCACGCATTGCCCCATAAACCCTAAGGCAACAAGCAGATGTTCTTGCTTTATCTGGTATCAGCCCATCCATGCCCCCATAACCCCCTAAGGCAACCAGCAGATGGCCTGGCATTATCTATAGGAAGCCCACCCATTCCCCCATAACCCCCTAGGCAATGAGCAAAAGGGCGTACCTTATCTAGTAACAGCCCAACCATGCCCCCATAACACCCTAAGCTATAAGCAAATGAGCTGGCAGTATATAGAAGCAGCCCACCCATGCTCCCATAACCCCTAGGAAAATTAACAAATGGCCTTACTTTATCTGGTAGCAGCCCACCCATGCCCCCATAATCCCCAAGGCAATGAGAAGGGCTGGCGTTATCTATTATCATCCCACCCATGCCCCCATAACCCGCTAGGCAACAAGCAGAAGGGCTGGCAATGAGCAGCTGAATAGATATTAAAAAGTTTCTCTGGGGACACACACATGTTTTTCTGGGGGCATATACAAATTTTTCTGGGGACATACACATGTTTTTCTGGGGTCATAAACACATTTCTCTGGGGGCATATAAAGGTTTCTCTTGGGGAACATACATGTTTTTTTCTGGGGGCATATACACATTTCTCTGGGGGTATATACAGGTTTCTCTTGGGGAAGATACATGTTTTTTTCTGAGGGCATATACACATTTCTCTGGGGGTATATACAGGTTTCTCTTGGGGAACATACATGTTTTTTTCTGAGGGCATATACACATTTCTCTGGGGGCATACAGACATGTTTCTCAGGGAGCATAGAGGCATGTTTCTCATAGGGTATGTTTATAAGAGACTGCCAGTGGACAGTTGAGGGATATAAAATACACATAAAACTTAAAGGGGTTTTCCAGGGAGAATTAGAAAAATGGGCCAGAAAATGTTAATAATAAAAAAGAACCATCACTTACCAATCCCTCGCTCTCGCCATTCCAACAGTTCAGGATATGGCGAAAGACCAGGAAAGCCCCGCTTACCAATACCTGCACTGACCCCTTAAAGCCTTGACATGAGCACTCTCCCCTGCAGGCTGATTGTCAGCTTTCTGGGTAACTTTTTGTCACTGCTGCACACAAAACATTACAAGTCTTGCCGATTATAGTAAGCCTAAGGGGGCAAATTTTATTGGAAACATGTCTGCAACTGAAATTGGGATACCCATGTGGTTCCCACAAAAACAACCCCATTCAGATGAACGCAACTGATTTCCAGTCGCAGGAATTTTCTGAAGCAAAATCTGCTGCGTGTGAAGGCGCCAATAGGCTGCATATACACAACCGTGTCACGGCCTTATCCGATTAGTGGACCACAAACTGCAAATCCAAAAACACGGCACCAGATGTGTGCATCTCGCATCCACAAGATGCGGCCAAAGATAGGATATGTCCTGTCTTTTGCGTCATGGAGGCACAGATCTGGAAGCACACGGAAGCCTTCCAAGTCTTATCTTTCGCTGCATTTTGTGGATCGCAAAGCCATTGAAGTCAATGGGTCTGAACCGTGATTTGGGGTGCACACAGCCAGTGCCCGTGTTTTGCAGATCTGCTGTTTGCAGTCTACAAAATGGACACAGTTGTGTGAATGCAACCTTATAACGCATTATTATAATAAAGACATTATGTGCTTATTTTCAGAAAAGCGTCAAATGAGAAGATAAAAGCTACACAGATGGCTGTATTCATTCCAAGGACAAAAGGCAGGGCTGAAGATGGCTTGTTGAAGAAATTACCGGCATCTTCTCCCTAAAACAACCCAGGACGTCACACAAGTAAATTAGGACAGAATATGCAGCTTGCAGGTATTGATACTGGTTCTTTGCCAAGTAATAAAGTTACAAAGACTGGAAAAGCGTTGAGTACATACCGGTTTAGGGCAGTGCACATATCTCGCCAAGCTGATTATCAGGTCATGGGTGATGGGATCTACCAAGTTTCGGAAACTTGCATATCGGTATAGCACATCATCTAATGATGTTGACTCCATGCCCAAATCCTACATGAAAATGAGAAATAATGATTACATATAGATACATATAGATACAAATGTATGTAAGAAGGATTCAATCACCTGAATTTAAACCCCCAAAAAGTAATAAAGTTCATCCATGTAGAGCTCTCATTTGATCTTTGAAGGGTTTGATGAAATGCGCCACACAGAAATATGTGCTGGAACTGGGTAAAAATCCCATTCAGATGAGTGGAAAGTACTTTTAGCTGCTGAAATTTAACATTCCCTAAGGAGATAAACATATTCCCCACAAAGGCACTCATATTTCAGAGAAGTCATATTGCAGCTTTTTTTGCATGGACCCATAATCGGACACCCATATATGTGAACTGGGCTATACCCTATCTCCGTATTCCTGAAAGTGGTATACTGTACATAGTTTTTTTGTTGTAGTCTGTACAAATTGCAGCGAGCTGTATTGCATAACATATTACAAGATTTCTGTCCTAGACCTAAACCCAAAAAGGAGACCCGAGACCACGCCCCAACACCGCTAAGCCATGCCCCAACTCCGCTAAGCCATGCCCCAACTCCGCTAAGCCATGCCCCAACTCCAACCTTAAGGTGAGCTGTATGCACGCCCTGAGTGCTTCTTTCACCCCCAGTCAGTCACAGAGTGACATGTCCTCCAGCTCTAGTGACTGACTGGGGTGAGAGAATACCTCACTCAGTCAATTTGTAGCTGAAGCGCACGCTCTGATGTCTGATTGTGGAGCCACAGAAAAGGAGGACAACCCAGCATCCATCCAGGCCTTCAGCCGGACGGGGGACAAGATGCCAGGGCTGTCCGGCCTAAAACCAAACTTCTGGCCCCCCTACTTAGAGTCCCTGCAGCTCTATACTACTGTATGGCACCAAACAGCCTCCTGTCACCTTGCTGTGGTGGATGGGCACACATTATTTTGATCAAAACGTATTTGCTAAGAACTTTACATTCATTTATATAGTAAGTATAGTATTATTGTGAGATCATGTATTTTTTACCAGCAGAGTGCTATGGCATTGTATTTGATACCGTACAGCCTCCTGCACATGGCTCTATGGTGTGCATGAGGCCTAAGATTCATTAGAATGTAGATTCCTTAGGTTTCCAAATCCCTATATACTGCACCTTCTTTTGTGTCACAATAGTGTACAACGCATTTTGACTCTTGATTTGGACTTTGGATGAAATTTATAAAGTTCTGTACACCAATTTTCAGTCACAAATTTGGGCATTGTGGGGGAGATTTATCAAACTGGTGTAAAGTAGAGCTGGCCTTGTTGCCCATAGCAACCAATCAGATTCCATCTTTTATTTTTCACAGCTCCTTTAGAAAATGAAAGGTGAAATCTGATTGGTTGCTATGGGCAACTAAACTAGTTCTACTTTTCACCAGTTTGATACATGACCCCCTGTGTTTATTTGATGTTTTCGCAACTTTTGAAAAGTGGGTCTGAAAAGGGTTACCTAGGCGACTTTTTGCAATCTCACTCCAGTAGGGGGCGTCAACTAACTGGACTAAGATTTCTAAACTGCAACCTTTAAGGATAGGTCATCAATATCAGATCGGTGGGGGTCAGACACCCTGGATCCCTGCCAATCAGCTATACGAGGAGATGGCGCTCGCAGTGCGCACGTGCCGTCTCCCTTCTCTCTTCCTGCTCATTACTGCTGTCTATGGTCTTTGATCTGATATTGATGATCAATAGTAAAAGTCCGGACAACCGGTTTAAAGAAGCGTCAAATTTATCAAACAACCTGCAATAAATTTGGCACAAATTACATCAATACACTGAGGCAAAACTGACTAAACACTCAAGGATTTATATTTACTGCTCTTTTTCATTATGAAATGGTGATGTGAACTCAGCCTTAAAACAGTGTTCAATCAGATTGAGACAATGAGCAATTTGCATACTAACTCCACAGGTTGTCGCCAACATTAGCAGGACAACCTCTTCACACCACTCACAGTTTACTAACAGCAGCATCTTGGGCGGTTGCCCCTAGAAACAGGACAGTCTCTTGACAAAGGCCGTAGTGCAGCTTTTGGGTGCATTCTCAGTGACACTATTATGGAGAGATTATGGCAAGTAATATAATATGTCCCAGCACACACAGTGTGTCACATACACTCATCGGTGGATTTGGCATTTCTGGGGCTCTCGTAGCACGGCTAAGCTCTGCCTGGGTGCACTCCTAAACTCTGCCCCAGTCAGCCCAATAAGCTCCGCCCCTGAGCAGCCTGGGCACTTTTGCTACTGATTTACAGCTGGGAAGGGCCCCCATGGTTTTCTGTGCAGCTGAGCTGGTTGTACATGTGGTATGTCTGTCCCTGGTTTAGTTGTTCTTGTGGCCAGCAGGGGCCCCCTGTTTTCTGGGGGCCCATGCATTTGTATGATTTGCATGGTGGTAATGCCAGCCACTGCATTACAATTTAATATACTGTCAGCAGGGCAACTCTGTTAAAGATCTTGATCATAGTCTGAGGAAATCTTGAAAAACGGGGGTAAGAACTGAACATAGTAAATGTTTAAACATAAAGTACACTGGAAGCAGCTGTCTCCAAGCTCCATATGCATACACTGTAATAATGACCAAACCATTATCATTCACTTTGCCATTTATATTCCATCTTTTCCCCTGACATAAACCGACAGCTGTAATGAAGAAACAAGACCTTGGAAGGTCTGGTGCACCAACATGAACCATAATAAATAACCACAAACCTTCTCAATAATCAGGTTTCTGACAGATTTGTGCATGGCAGATAACAGCAACCTAACCTTTAAAAATGTCACGTTATTAAGACTGCCAGGCATGACACAAAGTTAAGGCAGCACTAAAAAATAAAAGCCCAAGCTCCCCAGTCCTAAGCAATTTCATTTAGAAATGTATGGAGTCCTGAAGAAATCGCATGCTACATACTTTCATAGTTGCATGACAAATGTCCATCAAGTTCACACTTCTCAAAAAGCTGTTTCATCCAGGTGAAGGCAAAACAAATATCCGGAATAATCCTTTATGGCTACAAAATTTCTCTGGATCATGTCCGCTCCATACATTCAATGTGTAATTATAGGGGCTTCTGTGTATACCCATGGCATCATCCATGCTATGTTTGACACTTTCTATTATTTGTAGGGAAATATACCAGTGAAGACTGTCAGTACTGTGTTTTGCGCATTCCTCCTGCTCACATTAAAATATGCTGTGTTATGCGATGCCCCACTCGGCTCACATGTAATTTAATGCATAATGTAATGTTCACTCAAGACATTAGGTGTCATTGTTGCATATCATATTGGGGCTTGCAGAAGGGGAACAGGCAGTAGTGTGTGTGGCTGAAGCCACCTGGTAAGCTGTGGAATCAGCTCATTGTCGTAATTCAATTAGGCTTCTGGCACACGGTGCAGTTTTGACATGCATTTAGGATGCAGTTTTTTATTGTAGCTAGCTGAAATTAATTAAATTATTTCCACAATGCAGAACACAAGGGTTTAACTAGGCTGCTAAACTGGCTAAATTGAAAACTGCATCCTGAATGCATGTCAGAACTGCACTGCGTGCCAGCACCCTTAGCTGCGTAGGGTGCAAGCTGCCAAAGAGAGGCCAGAGGATTCTTGTGTGATGAACGAGGACTGCAAGGAGGAGCCTACTGGTGTGCAGGAATTTTGGACCAAATTGTCTCAAGTAAGTGTGAGTCCTGCAACTATATTCTGAGGCCTGAGTACTTATGGCTGAATAAACCTGACATGGGGCAAATAAACATTCTCTTTGAGCAGGCATTGAAGATCTTCTAAAGTGGATGATAAAATAAGTCTAGTACTTTATTAAACACTTGCTTTACTGTGAAGCCCTTCTTGAATATCTGATTGGGGCAAGTTGAAATAGGGGTCCTCTTGTATTACCCAAGATCAAAGTTTAGAAAAGATTTCAGGTTTGAGGACCATAGATTTCACATTTGCCATGTAATGCACTTTTACAGCAGTTTACTAAGAGATAACAACTAACAAAGTGGTCCGCATTTACTAAAGTAAGAGTGTTTGGTGTAAAGTGTGCCAAAATGTGGCACAATTTGGCCAATCTAAGTTTAGAGAAATTATATGCGCCTAGGTAGAAAAGGATTGTGGCTTAAAGGGTTTTTCAAGGATTTTGATATTGATGGCCTATCCTCAGGATAGGGTATCAATATCTGATTGGTTGGACATCCGGAACCCCTGCTGGCCAGCTTTTTGATGAGACCAGGGTGTTCCAGTGAGTGCAGCGGCCTTTTCCTAGACGAGTGACATCACATTCATTGGTCACGTGTCCTAGGCTTAGCTAAGTCCTATTCAAGTGAATGTGGTTGAGCTGCAATACCAAGCATGGCCACTATCCAATTGATGGCATTGTGCCTAGTAAGCTGAGAGGAGGCTATGGTGCTCACCGGAGCCCAGGGGGTCTTCTCAAATAGCTGATCAGAGGGAGTCCTGGGTGTCTGACCCCCACCAATCTGATATGGATGACCTATCCTGAGAATAGGCCATCAGTATCAAATCATGGAAAACCCGGTAAATGGTAAATGGTGTGGCTTCGCTGGAAGGTACATGGTCTAAGATGCACCATTTTTCCACCAACAATGTGCAGCAGTTCTGCTGTAAACTAAGTCATCCTAAGTTGGTATAAAGTTAGACAAAAGTGTCTATCCCTGCACCACATGCCAGTCTGAGCTTACACCATCTATAGAACTAGTAAATCTGCCCTTTATTATTCTTAATAGAAAGGAAGGGATAAGACAAGTTACAATTTATCATTAAAAGAAACTGTCACAATATATGAAGAATTTTTGGGAGCAAGAAGAGAAAGGTTAGTGTTTAGTGAGATCCAGCAGGCTGTTCTGGCAGGAAAAAGCCTGCCCGGTCTTTCTGGATCAAGAATTGCCGGAAAATACATGACACTGGCGGATATTTATTCGGCCACAATTCGGCAAACATGCAGAGACTAAAACCACGGCATCAGGAATCCTGATCATGTGGCCGTACCCTTAGTATAAAGGGCACTATCTACTTGATTAATCCAATAGACAACGGCAAATTTTTATTTCCTATGCCTCCATGAGGACGTGATGAATAAATATCACTGGGTGACCAGGGGAGGGGGAGCAAAAATAGGGATTCCAATAAAACCGAGTGAGCTGACATATATGTAAAAGGAAAATTACTAATTACAGGAAAAACAACAATAAACTAACAATAAAAAAAGGTGAATGCACCTTAGAAGTACCGGCATAGAGAAGCACAATTCTGTAATATATTAAACTCAGGAAATCTTCTTCTCCCCGGGTAACATAAGTAATTCAGTATGTATTAGACTGATGTAGTGACATTTCAATAGGGAATAGGAAAGCCTCATGTTTCGAAGTCTGCTTTTCTTGAGCGAGCTTTGGAATAAGTGGGTGCAGTAACCCCACTGTCCCCAGCAGATTGTTCAAACCAAAAGCAATGGTCCCTTGTGTAATACTAAAAACAGCACGACACGTCTGTACCATTCTTTCTTTCTAACTTAATTCTTTCTCACAGACACCTGTGAAGTGTCTGGAATAGGCTATATAGCTAACTAGCTAAGTCATTCGCTCGGATCCAAATCCCAGATGCTCAATGTTGTATTTTAGCTTTTTATATATACATTTTTTTGTACACACTGCTGTGACTGGTGAAGCCAGGAGAGAAATCCAGTCTTCCTATTATCTGATACAAAATATTTTTTTTTAAATTGATTTTATTTTGTTAAAAGAAAATAAAATCTCTAAGTACACAAAGCTGAGACAAGAATACAGTATTCGGCTTTTAAGATGCAAGGAATCTCACCAAGACTTTTAGGGGTGGGAATATGTGCTGTAGAATTCTGAAAAAAGTCATGAAATATGATTGCAACTTTTTGAGCTTATTTGTGCAAATTTGTGACTTTTTAAATTTTTCCACCACTTAATCCAGTTTTGAAAAATGGGTGGAAAAGAGGACATGGTTTGTTAGGTATGTTAATTAGATTCACTCCAGATCACTACGCTATTTTAAAAAAGTCACAAAAAAAGTTAAAAAGTTACAAACCTAGTCCAGTAATTGGTCAAAAAAAATGGGAGCATTTCTAGATGTGTTTTTACGGCAAAATGCTTGCAATTATGCTGAAAACCCTCTGGTTCCCTGCAGGATCCCATTATAGTAAATGAGGATCTGCTGAGCCCAGCTATGCTGGATAGGCCTCATGCACAGGACCGTTCCGTTTTTTGCGGTCCGCAAACCGCGGATCCGCAAAAAACGGAAGCCGCCCGTGTGTAGAAAAACGGAAGCCGCCCATTGTAGAAATGCCTATTCTTGTCCGCAAAACTGACAAGAATAGGACATGTTACATATTTTATTGCGGGGCTACAGAACGGAGTAACGGATGCGGCCCCATTGAAGTGAATGGGTCCGCACCCGAGCCGCAAAAACTGCGGCTCGGATGCGGACCAGAACTACAGTAGTGTGCATGAGGCCATATGGTAACTCTGGTAGTCTGCTCCTCCACTGCAGGAGACTGCCGGATTTGCAGAGATTTAGGCCTGTTGCACATGAACGTATTTTCATTCCGTTTCTGTTCCGTTTTTTTTTTTGCGGATCATATACGGAACCATTCATTTCAATGGGTCCGCAAAAAAATGGAAGGTACTCCATGTGCATTCCATCTCCATATTTCCATTTTGCAAAAAAATAGAACATGTCCGATTCTTGTCCGCATTATGGACAAGGATAGTACTGTTCTATTAGGGGCCAGCTGTTCCGTTCCGCAAAATACGGAATGCACACGTATGTCATCCGTATTTTTTTCGAATGCATTTTTTGCGGACCGCAAAATACATACGGCCGTGTGCAAGAGGCCTTAAACCTAGCCAAGGTATGTTTAGACATTGTATATAATTTTTGTTATCGAGTGTTATCTCCCTTGTGTATACCCCCATTTAAAACATGTGTGATTTTGCTTGCTTTCGTGGGCATTTAGATTGTGGGTCTTACTGGGTTGGGTACTAATGTTAGTTAATACATTCTTTGTACAGCGCTCTGCAGTATGTTGGCACAACGTAAATTTGACATACTATATACATAAATGAGTACAAAAACAACAGCAATGCTTGCAATTCATAAAACATGAATTACATGAATTCCGCCAGCTATTGGCTAAACATTGCCTTGTAGATATTATTATTACATAATTAATCGGCTTTAATACCATATCAAACACAGGAGACGGAAATCTACATTTTGCAGCAATAGGACTCCATAGATAATAATTCCTATTGACTGATATCTTGTTGTTTTTCCAGGCAGAATAAATGCAAAATAGAATGCAAAGTGACAACAGCATGGAGACCGCGATTGTCAGATCTCGGGTACAGACTGTCCTCTGCAATTCACAGGCATCAGTCTTTTCTGCTTGTAGTTCTTGAGAGCTGAGGGGCAGCCCGGGGGTTTTCGATTAAATGAGCTCCGGAGAGTTGTCAGACGCTCCGTGCCGTGTGCAGCATGCAGGTTCTGCTATATTTTGGTCATTGGCATAGTAAGTGGCATGGTCACGTTGGTTTAATTGCTGACTGCATTTTCTTTTATTGTGCCAGTAGATGGAAGATATAAAACAAGAACAGAGGGAAGATTGCAGTACATACCATCCTAAATCTAAACATTTCCAATCAACGCATCAATAGAAGATGACGTACTGTACATTGTAACTTATCACAAGTACTGGATTTTTGATTATGATCGTAAAAATGCAGTTTCAGCCTTCATGTCATTTTATAGGAGGTGCTGACTAACGTTGTCTTTGTTATTATTGTTATTATGGTCGACTGATGCTGCTGACGTCCTGAAATCTGCTCATGTGTGCTGACCCTCATTTGATGACGAGGGCTAAGAACCCCAAAACATTGCTGTCAGAATGGTGATTATAAATGAGAGATTATGCACCAGAAAAAGCAGGACTGAAGGCGAAACTCGAGTTCAGAAAGGACATGGGTTGTCCTGTTACAAAGACTTATCGTCTATCCACAGGATAGCAGTGAAAGGGGTTGTTCGGGTTCAGTTCTACTTTAACCCTTATCCTGTAGATAGACGATATCCCCATTTTCACCCAGGCAGCCCCTCTGATGTAAGCATAGGAGCATTTCATACTCCGATGCTCTCCCTTGCCTTACACTGGATCACGCAGGTCAAGGGCTGTTTGTTTATATTTTCACACTGCTAGGCAGAGGCTTCCTCCTAGCAGTGTTGCCGGTGATGCCGTATTACATGCTAGGGCAGCACTAAAGCCCGCCCATTAGTGCCGATGATGTCACCGGGCTGACTGCTGGGTGGAAGCCTTCATCTG
Organism: Bufo gargarizans; assembly: GCF_014858855.1. Lineage (NCBI taxonomy): Eukaryota > Metazoa > Chordata > Amphibia > Anura > Bufonidae > Bufo > Bufo gargarizans. The sequence continues at coordinate 462,833,516 of NC_058082.1, read as the reverse complement.
GCTTTACCCATGGAGAGCTCAGTACGTTACGGGATCTCCCCCAAAAAACTTTGTCCTGCAGGATTCAGCGCAGCTCATGTCAGAGGGGTTGCCTGGGTGAAAATAGTAATATGACCAGGTTCAGCTCTGAATCCAGACAACTAATTTATGTGTTTAATTGCAGGGCTCTGACCGCTGGGGCCACCAATGATCAGAAGAATAGGGGCTCTGGGTTTCCCCAGAGTTTAAAGGAGCAGCGATATAAAAATGACTACCACTCCATTAAACTTCTTTCAACAATGTGTCTGACAGCTGGATACAAGCACTTGCATAAAGTTGAATGCATGACCACCGGTTGATTCAAATAGGGGAACAAAATACACCATTACCAAGATTGGTGGGGAGCCTCAGAGTTTAGATCCCTGCCAATCAGACACTTAGCCTCTTTCCTGTGTAATTGGACAACCCCTTTAATAGTGGCTTGCTGCCAATATAGGCAGACTACGCATCTGCTATGGGGCCCCAGAGCACAAGGAAGGCTCCACCCACTTTTGTTCTGGGCCCTGCTTGCTTCGCCTATGGCATGCTCAGTCATGGCAGGGAGTTTGCCAGCTTAGGAGTCGCTGCTCTGACTCCATATATAGATGTGTCCATATATGGAGTCAGTATTATGAACATGAAAGGGGTATTCCTAAGCATGGTCACTATGCTTTGGGGACACCCTGTGTATACAAGTCTAGTTTAGACTCTCTTTTTGAAATGTTTCTGTGAGGATTCAAACTCACAACCATCTACATTAAATACAAGACCCTTAACCACTGGGCTATAGACCTTAGTGCTAAGTCATTACTGAAAAACCTCAAAGTTTCACTTGTGTCATACAAGAGAAACTTCTATGAGGTTTTTAATACAAGAGAAATATCTATGAGGTATTTCAGCAATGACTCAGCATTACGCTCTATAGCCCAGTGGTTAAGCTTTCAGCAATGACTCAGCATTACGCTCTATAGCCCAGTGGTTAAGCTTCTTGCCTTTGATGTAGATGGTTGTGAGTTCAAATCCCCACAGAAACATTTTAAAAATAAAGTCTAAATAAAACTTAAATACACAGGACTCACTTCATAAATAAATATTTTTTAAAATATTTTAATAGTATGGGCATTTTTGCATGCGGCGATGCCCATAATGCTATTTTTTTGTATTTTTTGTTTCTTTATATTTTGGGGAATGGGGTGATTAAAATTTTTATGTTTTTTGATATTTTCAAAACTTTTTTTTTACATTTTTTTTTAACTTTTTGTTAGGTCGCCCAAGTGGACCACAACTTACAATCATCAGATGTAAATTGCTTCATTAGTCTGTATAGAAATCACTATGTCACCGTTCAGTGTTGCCATCTAGTGGCCTAAACTGGAATATACTAACAATGAGCCTGGAAGCCTAGTGCAGGCTGTGGCTTTTTTATAGAACATGGTGCTTTTCTCGATCTCCTCTGAGGGAAAGCACGCCTGAAGAGGAATCCCACACTTCCGCTTTTTAACACTCTCAGATGCCGTGAGTGAGGGGAACTCATTGCTGTGAGGGGAGGGGGCATGTGGCATATTCTTGGGCTATAAGGAGGAAGAACTGGTTCATTTTGTGGGGCATAATAGGGGTTGGATAACCCTTTTAACCAGTAAGATACCGGAGGTTTTTTCATTTTTGCATTTTCATTTTTCTTCCCTATCTTCCTTGAGCCATAACTTTTTTTATTTTTCTGTTCACATCTCTATATGAGGGCTTATTTTTTGCGGTACAAGTTGTACGTTAATATGGCATACAATGTAGTGGGAAGCAGGCAAAAAATTCCAAATGGGGTGGAATAAATAAAAAAATAAAAAAAATTCCTCCACCGTTCTACAGGTTTTGTTTCTACGGTGTTCCCTTTGCAGCAAAACTGACCTGTGCCCTTCATTTTCTGGGTCAGTAGGAATACAGGGTAGGATCCAGGACAAGTGGTGGAATGGGCCAGGGGTGGGTAGTGGGCGGGGTTAGGGGGCCCAACTCAGATTCTTGCTATGGGGCCCAATGATTTCTATGTACGCCTGTCACGGCTGAGGATGGGGAAAACCCTCAGCCGTGCGATGCCAGATGATGTTAGGCTGCTCGGCCAGGACGACAGGATTAGGGAGCAGGTCACCTCCTAATCGCATCCCTAATCTGACCCTAACTCCTAGCTGCATGGGCCGACCTTTAAAGGTAGGAGGACCCATGCTCAGGAACCTCGGATCCCTAACTCACCCTCCGACCGGTCCCTGGACTAGGAGTCAGGGTAAGATGGCCTGTTCCTACTGGACACGGAGGAACAGGGGTCTCACTGGCCAAGCTGCAGGGAAAAGGGGAACACAAACAGTCTTATGGATATGGCAGGTGAACTAAACTAGTGCCACCTACCTGCCACAGCCTTGCTGACTGGATCCCTGTGCTGGCAAACACATATCCACACACAGGAATCCAGATCCATAAGCTGCACCAAACAACAAAGGAAAACATCACATAGACATCACACATAAACATGACATAAACTTAATGTGACATAAATGTTATGACCACAAGGGTGGCCTGCACTGGCAGGTGGAAAACACAGGAGGCTGCTCCAGCTAAGCATGGCTGAAGCAACCCACAGACATGTGCTAACAGTGAGGCTATATAGGACCAAGTAGCCACACCCAACAAACACACATACTGGGAAGGGAGTTAACCCTTCCAGCACCAGGGAAGGGAAACACAAACTTAAAGGGAAAGTGTCCAACTCAAGAACACACTGTGGCTGTTGCCGCAGGCAACGACATGGGTGGCAACCATGTCCCGGGAGTCAGCCCGAAGGCCGGGACACTGCCACCACATGTACACGTCCAACCAAACGTTGCCACGGGCAACCACAGTGAAGGGAAGATGTCAGTGCACACCAGACATACAACAGTGCATACATACACACACACAACTCCAAGGCAACCGCACACATACCTGTTGTCCGCGGCAACCGCACCTGAGGCAAACAACATTATGCCTCCAGCTGCGGTTGACACCACAACCCAAACCGTGGGCAACTGTATGCGGCTCCCAAGGAGTCACGGCCATAAACAAGGTCGTGACAACGCCCCTGCCCTTTACTATACTAAGTTTTGAATGTCTGGACCCTCCTTAACAATTTGGACTGCTCCCAGGTGTTTAACATGGATACACAAGCATTACTCACTTTTAAATACATTCCACATATGCATAAAAGCAAAGTTGGTTGAATTTGCCAATTCTTGCAAGACCGCTTAACAATATATATGTCCTCCGATAGATAATGTTCGGGATAGGTAATTCAGCATACAAAATTATTTGTTCTCACAGGAGATAAGTTGTCCCCAGAATTGTCTGGTGGTGACACCCTCAACCAAACTAAGCATGCATGTTTATGAAGGGGACGGGATGAATAGCGGACTGCTGAATGCTCCTTTTGTCCCTGTTGGGGGCAAGCTGCCACCAGCACCACCTAAGTCCACATTAGTTTACACCTTAAAGGGGTTGTCCGGGATTGGGGACATGGGTCTACATGTACAATGGTCCCCTAAATATTACATTCATGCCTGTCCTTCCCTTACCAGACATTTCTGATGGCCCTTTTTCACTTCACAAATTTTCAGCCGGAAGTGCAGTTTCTATCACAGTCAGTGACGTACCGGGTCCCTTTCTGCATAGTGAAGCCTCTCCTTCCGCTTCACAAGGAGCCCGGTGACGTCACCGTCAGCCTCTAATTATTCCAAGCGCATGGAGGGGCAGTAACTATGCGGCAACAGAAGCGCTAAGCCACGCCCCTCACGCCGCGAAGCCACGCCCCTCGCCGAGCAGGGCGCATTCTTAGTAAGGAAGGAGGCATTAAGCTGCGCTGGGACCCAGAAAGCATTGAGCAGGAAGTTGCGGCACATAAACAGAAAGGTAAACAATCAGTGGGGGACTGTAGGAGCCCTGCTGAAGTGTAAAAATACCTAGAAACATCTGGGGGGACCTTCAAACCGCTATTAATAGTGATTTAACTGGTTTTTTAAAAAAATCTTGATCCCGGACAACCCCTTTAACTGTAACTAAATAGTAATGTTGCCTGTAAAATAAGATGTAAAAGAAACACCACCACCATCCTCCTGATATGTCTATTTTGCCTAGGGGGTCTCCACCAATGTTGATTTAGGTCATCCTGAAAATGTACCTTTGCTTTGTATATAGATACCTGGCAAATTCCAGATATTTGTTAATAGCATCTAATTTCTATTTCAACACTGTTACTTGTATTTCAAACTACGAGCACAACCTATAATTGAGGAAATCATAAACTCTTGGCTGGCCTTTTCAATCTGAGGGTAGCTCTAGCTACCAGTATGCAATTACATTGACAAGACATTGCTAACAAATTAAAATCTTCTCATTACTTTACTTTTACAGTAGCAAAACTAAACAACTAAGTCAAGTGTATAGAAAGCTAAGCTTATCTAAGCGTGGGAATCCACGGGAAGGTCTCCGCAAGTTCATAGTCCGTGGCTTACAGCCAATAAAATAAGGTCAGCTTTCTTTCTACATAAGCCATCTAAGTACTTGGAATTTTCAGGTTTCTAAACTCAATTCAGTGACTTCTTTGTATTGAAAACCATGCAGGACCACACTAAACCTCAATACACCATGACTTACCACTCAATATTGTAGATGGCAGTCATCATCAGTAACATACTTTGTACTCCTAGAAGAATTTATGGAAAGCTTTGCTAAGGCATGTGCTGCAGTACGTAAGAGACCATCTAAATTAAGTTGTCATTTCTTTACTGTTCTGAAAATGGAATTTTATATCCAGATACCCCCATTTTAATTTATTTCAAGCATAAAAATTTGGATATAGTTACTTTCACATGTTTTACAGACAATAATTTGGACTTAAAGGGATCGACCATCTTGGCAATGGTTTTATAGCCCCAATGTATTCAATATAAAAAATAGGGCAGTTTTTTTATTACTAAAGGTTTAAGGCTACAACTAGTATGGCTACATGTCTCTGAGGTACAAGACTACAAACAAATCCTGGGTTCTGCCGTTATCTTCTACTTTCTTCTCTCTGATCCAAGATTCTTTGTAGCCTACAGAACATGTCTTCTGATTTGGACTATATAACTAATGACATGCTGCTGCCAGTCACATAACCCTACAATTGTTACACAGAGGGTGTGAAACCGTGTCATGAACAAATATGACTTGCGGCTACTCCCAAGGGCATTATTTAAGTGCTTTCCCCTGTAGTTTTCACCCTTTAACCCCTATATACGAGGATCTATACTTCCGCTGCAGGGGAAACACCAGGCTGCTATCGCTCAGAGTAGTCTCTGTTCAAGTGACTGCTGACCCACAGGGGTCAAGAGACAACAGGAACAGGCCAAGATCAGGGCAGGCAGAGTACAGCGATCCAATAAAAAATCCAAGGTCATGGCGGGCAGTTCAGTGTGAAAACAGAGAGCAGGCAAACGTCAGGTCAGGCAGTGAAGGGTGAAATATGGAAAACATGCAGAACGTAGGCAGACAAAAGGTGGAACAGCACACTGTTGCAGGAACCTATCAACCTGGAAATTATTGCTCAGACACCCTCCCACAGGGAAAGGTACCTTAAGTACCCCGGGTGGCCAGGCTAGGGAAGAGTAGGGTGTATGCGCTGGCTCTTTAAGAAGTGAAATCACATGCACACCCTATGAGCAGTGATAGGCACTGCCAGCAAGGACCAGGCCGTGGGCTATTCTCACAGTCGGGACGGCCAGAAAGGAGAAGTGGAAGGCCAGAAGGTCTGAGCTGCTTCAGAATGGGAGCGGGGAAGCAGTGAATTGCTCATTTCTGCCAGGGAGAGTGGAGCGGCAGCAGGCACAAACCATCATCATAGCAGAAATCAATGTTTTTTTTTTTTGTAAAAATCTCCTTAACACCGTTGGCAAGAAATCACACTTTTGACATGAGCTAAATGCGAGGCCTGGAGTAAGCTGGGCCGCAATGGCTGCATCAGGAGTCACTGCTGCAAGCCCCTTCATCTTACATTCATTGACATGCCCCTAGATGTACCTGACTCCAGGCTCCACATTTGGCTCATGTTCAAGTTTACAGATATTGGTCAGCTTCATCTAAGTTTGAGTTTTTATGATTCTGAAGTTATTTTTTACATTAGAAATTGTACACACCTCTATAAAAAAAAAAATCAATAACAGAATGAAAGTGTTTTTGGGACAAGTACTATTGAACAGCTGTACTTACTAACATTGAAATTCTGTAAATGCATCCAATGCCTTTATGGGGTCAGGGTGAAAGGTTTTATCAAAATGGAGGACAAACCTTTTAAAACAAGTTTTATTTAGTCTTTTTTCTGGACCAATAAAATAATCCTGAAAAAAAGGAATTTGGGGTAATTTTAAAATGGATACACACCTCTAGATTTTTAGGGTTTTCTTACTGTAAATACCTGGAAATCTCTCAGACTTCCACTGGGCAGCCAGAATGCCTGTACAGCCAGTGCAGGGGGCAATGAAGCTGTCATAGGGCGCTGAATCTGTGAGGTAGTTTTGATAGTGTCAGTGAAGCTGTGATGGAGGCCCTGAAGCTGTGATGGTGGAACTGTAGCTGTGATGGGGGCACTGAAGCTGTGATGGTGGGACTGTAGCTGTGATGGTGGAACTGTAGCTGTGATGGTGGAACTGTAGCTGTGATGGGGCACTGAAGCTGTGATGGTGGCAGTTGAGCTGTGATGGCGGCACTGAAGCTGTGATGGGGGCACTGTGGCTCTGATAGGGACACTGTGGCTGTGATGGGAACACGGTGGCTGTGATGGGGACACTGTGGCTGTGATGGGGACACTGTGGCTGTGATGGGGACACTGTGGCTGTGATGGGGGCATTGTTGCTGTGATGGGGACACTGTAGCTTTGATGGCGTCACTGTGGCTTTGATGGCGGCATTGTGGCTGTGATAGGGACACTGTGGCTGTGATAGGGACACTGTGGCTGTGATGGGGGCACTGTGGCTGTGATGGGGGCATTGTTGCTGTGATGGGGACACTGTAGCTTTGATGGCGGCACTGTGGCTTTGATGGCGGCATTGTGGCTGTGATGGGGACACTGTGGCTGTGATAGGGACACTGTAGCTGCGGTTACAGAAGTGGTTAGATTATTTGAGTGCAGGTTTACATATACAGCAGACACAAAAAGGCAACACAGAAAAATAAAATCACTCCTTCAAATGTCTCAGGTAATACACAGAATTCTTCTGAAAACAGCAGTAATATACAGCATACATACATAACATATAAGCATGAAATCTGTCAAGTACAAATTCAACTCAACTAGGATTTACAACAAGACCTCATGATCTAATGAAGAGTATCATGGGGAATCATCATAAAGTGGAGTTTTCTGACATTTGATCCCACACAATCCAACAATTTGCCTTTTGAGAGCAAAGAAAACTTTATGAATTCCCCAAAAGACAACATTAAAGTAATGTGGGAACAGAGGATTTCTTGAGTGGTAATTGAAGTGACAATTTCAATTATCATTAAGCTTTTGATGAGCATCCAATCATTACATCTCTAATTACAATCTTAAGGGTTGTTTTTTTTTAGACATGAATCTCTGAATTGACATTTATACAGAAAAAGGACCCAACCTGCTCATGGTTGCTCACTTTTTATTATTTTAATTGAGAAATTACTTTTACTATATCCTCATACAATCGAGGATTAGTCTTAGATGGCTCAGCTTCCGAAGGACACGTGATTTCGAGGCTGCCAAATGTACAACCTTGCTTTATATTTTCCATGATTTGTGTAACTTTCAAGGATTTATTTTCAAGCTATTTTCAAGCTGTGAAATGCTGCTGACAAGCCAAGCCAGAAAGAAAAATGTGATTTGTAAAAGGAAGTCTGTCTTTTATCGAAATGTTAGAATTCTCAATCAAAGGAATATTACCAGCTTGGAGATACGGCATATCTACAGGATTTGCCATATATACCTGAAAGATGGAAACTTGGGGTACCCCAAACTGCCTGGTGAAGTGGCCACCAGCCATGTACATCTAGGTAGTGAATAAATGAAGGCATAGTCATGCTCTCTCCACTCACTTCTATGGGAGTTATGGAAACAGTCAAGCACCGCTGGTTTGGTGTTTGGGTTACTCCAATAGAAGTGAATGGAGAGAGCCAAGCATATACTGTAGCTACATCTTGATTTATTCACACCACCTCACCAGGTGGTCAGGGGACATTTGTTCTCCACCTAAGTGCCAGTCCCGGGGTGGGACTATCTATCAGACATTATACCATATTCTGTGGGTAAGCCATAAATTGACAAATTGGGAGAACCACTTTAAAGGTACATGGGCCCCCCATCAGAACAAAATCTACTATCCCTACTGTGACCAACTTACAAACTGGAAATTGCAGCCATACTTCTGCAGAAGAAATGAAGACAGTATCATATCTATAAGTAATACCAGTGGTCCGTGGCCGCTGGCATCTCTCCTCTTCTGGCGGTTTCAGCCACCAGAGTACTCATCTCTCCTCCTGTGGTTCATGTTATTTGCAGCCAACCTGGTGTCCTTTCTCCTACTTTTACTTGTCCACGCTCCTATGGGACCTGTGCACGCTCTCTCTGGTTCTTAATGAGCTACCGCATGCATGGGGTGATCTGTCCCCAGCCTATTATAGCGGCTCCTGGTATATCTAACACCATTCCCTATGAGCTCCTAGCGTGTCTAGTTCCTGTGAAGGTGTTCTGCTACCGTGCATTTCAACATCCCATGTTCAGACCTCTGCCTGATTATCGTATAGACCACATGCAGACTGCCCTGACCCACTACCTGCTTTAAAGTATCTGCCTGTCTTGACCTAATCGGGCCCTCTGATCAAGCCTCTGTTTGTACGCTTCGTGTCACTCACTGGTGAATCTTGAGCAGCCTAAATCAGCAGCCACTTGATCAAAGACTACTCCTAGAGGTAGCAGCCTGGTGGCCTCCTGCAGAGAAGACCAAACCTCCATAATTAGGGTAAGAAAGTGAATACTAGTGGAGTACTTAGACAACATCCTCAGGAATAGCCCCAAGTCAAATCCATTCAGTGGCACAGTAGATCCACATCTACTGCATTACCCCTGTCCAACAAAACTCAAATGTGTGCATGTAATTACACTGACTTATATTTCTATCTTTAGTCTCACATCACCGTTTAGCAGTCCTTTCTTCTGATCCGTCAGGACGGATCCAGTTACTTTGAGCATTAGTTGTGCTCAGGCTATGTTCACATCTCCATTACGGAGATCCGGCAGCCTGATCCATGCAAATTCCGACTGTCAGCCAGACAAAAAACCATTGCAAGCCGAAACCTGGTATTTATGCCGGAAAATGGATGGATCACTGCCGGACCCCAGTGGGGATCCAGCGGTGAAGTAGAAGATCTGATAATGCAGGTTGTGTGAGATCAGGCAGGCAGCTCTGAGCCGGAACAGCTTACCGGTTCTCCAAAAGGAGTTGTGAACGAGGCCTTAGCATCTGTTTGCTCCAAAAATAACTGATCCTTTTTTTTGAGCATCAGGCAAGATCAGTTTCTGTCAGATCTGTCAGAGATATTTTTGGCAGGAGAAAAAGTACTTTTTGCAGGACTTTTCCTCCCGTCAATAATAACTGATGCTCCAAATAATGGATCGCTTTTTTTTTCTGTTCTTTTGATGGATCAGAAGAACAGAAAGCTAAACGGTGATGTGAACATTAACCCAAGGGTCATGGAAAGGGCATGGAGGGGAAACAAACAGGGCGCCCTTCTGTCCTGAGTGAAAAGACCAGGCATCATGACGGACCCCCCCCCCCCTAACGCTCAGCCGTTGTGGGATAACACACCTCTAAATGCTAATACTTATTAGTGTACATATGTATACAAGGAAAATATGGCACCCGTAAGATACATTGGGGGACATTTATCAATAATGGCGTAATTTGCGCCAAAACAATACTAACATTAAAAATGAAAAGTGGCGATTTGTTTTACCTCATATATAAGCAGGCGCACCACACTTTTAAAATGTGACTTTTTAAAATATAAACTTGATTATTCATCAATTTCTCTTGATTTGCGTAATTTTAACGCCAATAGTACAAAAATGCAACTTTTTTAAACAGAAATGCGCCATTTCAGTCACCCCTGCCAGACCACACTTGTGTCTTTTGAAACATATTTGCGACTTTTGATACATATTTGCGATATTTCCAATGGTAAATTTTGACTTTTGTCTCAGACTCGGGACCTTTCTATTATTGTTTTTGTTGAAAGTCAATTTACTGACGAAACCCTGTCATTTAGCTCATACATATTAGATAAAAATGTACTTACCCATCACTACTTTCCACGACGAGTTGGTTTTTCTTTTCATAAATGCGACTTTTTGACCAAAAAAAATTGTATCTTTCTGCCAAAAATGCGACTTTTTACACCAAACACCACCAGATAAGCTGGCTTAATTGTCTGCAACAATTTGAGCCATTTCTGCCCATAAGAGGATGATAAATGAGGTGTGATATGCGCCAATTTGTTCGCCCTGCCCACTTTAACATTTATAACTTATTTCTAGCATGATGCATTCTTAATGGTAAAAAATTTGGAAAAAAACTGTTGATAAATTTGGTGCAAATCAAAACGCCATTACTTTTGGCGCATTTTACGCCATAATTTTGGTGCAACATGCTTAATAAATGTCCCCCGATTTCACACATTATATCGCAACTGTAGACCTCTAAATCCTAACTTCAATCAGAAAGTCAGTAGTCTCTGGAAAATTCTATTTGTTTTCTCCGTCATTCTATTTTTAGCTAGATTACACATTCCTCGGGGAAAAATATCTTGTTTTTCTTAATTTCGTCTTGGTCAATCTGCTTTCAAGCAATGCAATCAGTGCGCAGTTATCTATTACGGCCACTTCTGCTACATTTTGTTTCTACAGTACATGTTGTATAAATAGCCTAAGGTCAAAGATAGGAAGATAAGTCCATGTAATTACATAGTCTTTTAAAGGGATTGTTTTAAGTTAAGCATATTTTATTTTATTTTTTTGTGTTTTTTAAAATTTTATTTTCCCATGTCACTGTATTTAAAAAAACTATTATAAAATCATGTACGGCACTTAAACTGCGTGGGCAGCGTGACGACATGCCCCTCCTGTTAAGCCCTGCTCACTTTTCTCGCCACTTTTAAAAAGTGACAAGCCAAGTGAAGTCACACATTCTTGGTATGCGCCATAATCTGCGTCTTTTTTACACCCCAATAGTTGTCTAAACACTTTACAAAATGTCCCTAAATACAGGCATCTTAAACCACCACATTCGATAAACACATAACCTGTGCTCCAAATATATATAGAACTGGTATCCGCATCCTGATGATCACATCTAAATTCTCATTTTCATGTAGAAGAGCTTCCTGGGAATATGCAGATTACTTCTAATCACTTGAAGTATTTAAAAGTCATTTCATGTTCCATGTAAAAATAAAGAAGCAGAAAGTAACAACTGCTTGACTTTAGTAGATGCAATTAAAGGGGTTCTCTCTCTTTTTTGCTCACGTATCTTGATGATTTTCTCCCTTTTGGTGGGTGGGCAGCAGCTCACAAGAGACAATCAAGCACCTGCATTTCCCAGGATGCACTGCAGTTAGCTGGTTAACCACTTCCTCCCCTGCATAACAGTCCCTCAGATATAACAGCAGAGATATATACGGTATGTAATGTCCCACAATTTCCTTCTCCACTTTCTAGTGCAGGGATCAGCAACCTTTGGCACTCCAGCTGCTGTGAAACTACAACTCCCAGCATGCAAGCATGCTGTTTTTCCAACTCCCATAGAAGTGAAAAGTCTGGGAGTTGGAGTTTCAGGACAACTGGATTGCTGAAGGTTGCTGATCTACATGTAGCCATCTCCTCCCCGCCATCGCTCTTCCCCATAACGACTCGTTTCCCAGCAGCAGATCGTATTTACACACATCTGCTGTCGGGAAATAAGGATTTTTGTGTTCGCGCAAATGATCCACTTAGCTGATGAATGAGCATTTTGCTCGTTCATCGGGTAATCGGCGGTACATTTACACCGCCAGATCATCACTAACAAGCATTACTATGAATGCTCGTTAGAGACGATCTATGAAATTCTCGGCCCGTGTAAAGGGCCCTTAAAGGGGTGGTGTCACTTCAGCAAATAGCATTTACCATGTAGAGAAAGCTACTACAAAGCACTTACTAATGTATTGTGATTATCCATGTTGCCTCCTTTGCTGGCTGGATTCATTTTTCCATCACATTATACACTGCTCGTTTCCATGGTTATGACTATAGCATATGTGTGAAGCACATGTTGAAGTGCACTTTGTGTTTTTAGTTTGTGCACATGAATCATATGTATGGAGTATATACAGGTGTGTGTGTGTAATATATGCAGGTGAGTGGAGCATATCATTGAGGTGTGTGAACTGGGTGTGTGGAGAGTACGGATGTGGAGATGTATGCAGGCAGGGCCGGTGCTATAATAATGGGGGGGAAAAATGAAACTTTTTAAAGAATGACATTTTTTCTTTTTTTTTTTAATACCCCGTATTTTTCGCCCCTGGGTCTTATTGGGCGAATACTAATGAAGCGCTTCCATTTTGGAAGTGCTTCATTAGTACCAGAGGACAGGAAGCGGTGAAGGATCTGTACTCACCGCTTCCTGGTCCTCCGCTTGGCTGTCTGCTGTAAAGGGCTGCGCACCATGTGACCTCACCGTGCGCAGCCTTCACAGCTGACTGCCAAGGACCAGGAAGAAGAGAGAGAGCGCTGATGGCTGACATGGGGGGGCATGATGGCTGACATGGGGGGGCATGATGGCTGACATGGGGGGGCATGATGGCTGACATAGGGGGCATGATGGCTGACATAGGGGGCATGATGGCTGACATGGGGGCATGATGGCTGACATGGGGGCATGATGGCTGACATAGGGGGCATGATGGCTGACATGGGGGGCGATGGCTGACATGGGGGGCTGATGGCTGACATGGGGGCATGATTGATGACATGGGGGAATGGTGGCTGACATGGGGGCATGGTGGCTGACATGGGGGCATGATGGCTGACATGGGGGACTGATGGATGGGGGCTGATGGCTGACATGGGGGACTGATGGATGGGGGCTGATGGCTGACAAGGGGGACTGATAGATGGGGGCTGATGGCTGACATGGGGGACTGATGGATGGGGGCTGATGGCTGACATGGGGGGCGATGGCTGACATGGGGGGCTGATGGCTGACATGGGGGCATGATGGCTGACATGGGGGCATGATGGCTGACATGGGGGCATGACGGCTGACATGGCGGAATGACGGCTGACATGGCGGAATGACGGCTGACATGGCGGAATGACGGCTGACATGGGGGACCGATGGATGGGGGCTGATGGCTGACATGGGGGGGCGATGGCTGACATGGGGGGCTGATGGCTGACATGGGGGCATGATGGCTGACATGGGGACATGATGGCTGACATGGGGGCATGACGGCTGACATGGCGGAATGACAGCTGACATGGGGGCATGATGGCTGACATGGGGGGCTAATAACTGACATGGGGGCTGATCTGAGGCATTGGGGGTCTGATCTGAGGTCTAATTAACATTGGGGGTCTGATTGCTGGTCTGACCTGAGGTGCAATGGAAAATATTTTTTTCTTATTATCCTCCTCTAAATCCTAGGTGCGTCTTATAGGCTGGTGCGTCTTAGAGGGCGAAAAATACGGTCCTCAAACCAGCGATTGTCTGAAGCAGAGAAGATACCAGGACCACACAGAGGAGAAGCCAGCTGCTGCAGACGGGACCAGGGCCAGGTGAGCAGCAAGAGGTAGGGGGTGGGGGGGCGCCAAAATGTAGCTTTGCTTGTGTTGGCAAAAATCTTTGCACCGGCCCTGTATGCAGGTAGGTGGAGACCTTTTTGGACGTATATGCAGGTATGTGAATTAGGTTAGTGTGGAGTGTAAAATGCAGATGTGTGTGGAGGTGGCTCAGAAATGTATGGAGTGTGTGTAGAGTATATATAGGTGTGCAGAGTGTGTATCTGACAGATGTATGATGGAGGTGTGCCCACTGTACATGTGGAGTATACTGTAGGTGTGTGTGGAGCATGTGTTGTCCTCTTTATATGCTAGGTTATGTTTAGCTGATAGTTACTAGGTGATCTGAGTTCAGTAGGTGTCACACAATGTCTATCAAACACCATTCACACTGATCTTTTTGGATGGGGGGTGCACTCTGAAGCCTCTTTCTTGGGCGCTAAGAGAGCTTGCCTACCCCTGCAATACAGAATCTCAGAGAGACACTACTAGGCTGAACCATAAGAGCCCTAGAGACTGTAATATGGACCCATCGGGACATGTAGATAGGAGGACTTGTCAGCAAATTTTATTATCTATTACATTTAATGGACACAATGGGGGACATTTACTATGCATGTTGCGCCAGAATTATGGCATAAAATGTGCCAAAAAGAATGGTGCTTTGATTTGCACCAAATATATCAACAGTTTTCTCTAGAATTTTGACCATAAATAATGCATCAGGTCAGAAATTAGTTATAAATGTCAAAGTGGGCGGGGCTATAAAATTGGCGCATATCATGCCTCGTTTATCATCCTCTTATGGGCAGAAATGGCTCAAATTGTTGCAGACAATTAATAAGCCAGCTGACGTGGCGGTGTTTTGTGTAAAAAGTCGCATTTATGGCAGAAAGATACAACTTTTTGTCAAAAAGTCACAATTATGGAAAAAAACAACTAATCGTGGGAACAAGAGTGATAGGTAATTATAAAAACAGGATGCGTTTATTTTCATCTAATATAAATGAGCTAAATAACAGGTTTTGTCAGTAAATTGACATTCAACAAAACAATGACAAAAAAACGGCCAGAGACAAAAGTCGCAATTTACCACTGGAAATGTCGCAAATATGCTTCAAAAGTCGCCAATATGTTCCAAAAGTCGCATTTCAGTTTTAAAAAGTCGCACTTTAGTGCTATTGGTGTTGAAATGTCGCAAATGAAGAGAAATAGGTGAATAATCAAGTTTATATTTAACAAAAGTCACATTTTAAGGCTACTTTCACACCAGCGTTTTGGGTTTCCGTTTGTGAGATCCGTTCAGGGCTCTCACAAGCGGTCCAAAACGGATCAGTTCTGCCCTAACGCATTCTGAATGGAAAAGGATCCGCTCAGAATGCATCAGTTTGCCTCCGTTCCGTCTCCATTCCGCACTGGACCAAACGGATCTGTTCTGACACACAATGTAAGTCAATGGGGACGGATCCTTTTTCTATGACACAATCTGGCACAATAGAAAACGGATCCGTCCTTTATTGACTTTCAATGGTGTTCAAGATGGATCCGTCATAGCTATGTCAAAGATAATACAAACGGATCCATTCTGAACTGATGCATGCGGTTGTATGATCTGAACGGATCCGTCTGTACAGATCCATGAGGGATCCGCACCAAACGCGAGAGTGAAAATAGCCTAAAAGTGTTGTGCGCCTTTTGATATGAGGTGAAACAAATCACCACTTTTGATTTGTAATGTTAGTATTTTTTGGGCGCAAATTGATAAATGTACCCAATACATAAAAATTATTAAATCAATCTATCACTAAATTGGAAAGAGTTCAAAATGTTCTATTCACATAGATGTTGGGCAATGTGTTGTATCCCCCAGTCTACATCTCATATGTGATATATGATACCTCAATCCCCTCCCCCCTCCCCTTTTGGAAGTGAATCTTAAAGGGGTATTATCAACACGCCGTTTCATACTTACCTGCTCCCGGCGTGCTGTCCACTTCCTGGTTTCGGCAGGGGGCGGGCTCCATCTTGATTGAAGTCTTCTCCTGGTCGGGCCGCGCGCTGGACTGAACGTGCACACCGAGGCCGCGCATGCGCCCTAGTGACTTCTTCCTGGCAATTATACTATACTGGCCAGGAAGAAATTACCATAGCGCATGCGCGGCCTCGGCGTGCGCTTTCAGGACTGCGCATGGCCGGCCGGGAGAAGAGAAGAAGTCGTCTGCGCAAGCGCAGCCACCGCGATTCCTGAGAAGAGCGGTGGCCGTAACCAGGGGAGACGGAAGACAACAGTCAGGTAAGTATAGGTTTATTTTCTTCTAAGGGGTGGGAATTAGTTAATTAAATATATTTAGAAAAATGATCACTGTTAAATCATTAACAGATTTAACAGTGATCATTAAAGGGACACTGACAGGGCCAATAAGCATATTGAGGTATATATATGTCACTACAGGTCTTATAATGGGTATTACAATCATCTAAGTATCCCCCCTGTCCACATTATACATACAGTAAACTTAAGTTTTATAACCTGCTCCAACGGTCTTGAATCTGCCCAAGGGGCGGCGTTTCACCTCTCTTGCGCCCAGCCAGCCTCCCCCAACTGCCGCTTTGAAGCGCCGCCCAGCTCATGAATATTCAGTTTGCTGGGCGGCTTCTGTGGTCCCCGCTCTGAAGCGCTGCACTGAACAGTGCCCTGCGCATGCGCCGGATCTTGTGAAGTCGGGGACAGTAAGCGCCGCCCAGCGAAGTGAATATTGATGAGCTGGGCGGCGCTTACTGTACCGGACTTCACAAGATCCGGCGGACGCGCCGGGCACTGTTAAGCGAAGCGCTTCAGAGCGGGGACCGCAGAAGCCGCCCAGCAAACTGAATATTCATGAGCTGGGCGGTGCTTCAAAGCGGCAGTTGGGGAGGCTGGCTGGACGCAAGAGAGGTGAAACGCCGCCCCTTGGGCAGGTTGAAGACCGTTGGAGCACGTTATAAAACTTAAAGTTTACTGTATGTATAATGTGGACAGGGGGGATACTTATATGATTGTAATACCCATTATAAGACCTGTAGTGCCATATATATACCTCAATATGCTTATTGGCCCTGTCAGTGTCCCTTTAAGATGAGAATACCCCTTTAACAATCAATGTTGTAAATAATGGGGAAAGAAATTGGGAATAAAATTTTTATTACAATGTATTTTCTACATGTTTTGCCTATTCTAATGGGACAATGTTTTCTACTTGCAAATCATGCATACATTTAGCTTCAGCACCGAGGAAAAGCCACATAGCAGTTCTCCTTGGATGCTGTCCAATCTAGTCATTGCCAGTCTTCGTTGGGCAGGAGACCAGCCACTTTGATCTATTAAACCACCAACAGTGACCTGTCAGCATACACTTCTTTCTTTCCATGCTGCACGCATACAACCAAGCACCACAGCCAAGAACTAGGCTGAATCCGATCAGTTAACTCAATACAAGCTTCAGTAGCTGCCTAGGTGCAAATATTAGTTAATTTAATAAAAATGCAGAATTAAAGTTTTTTTCTGGGATTTTCATACTGATGGCCTATCCTCAGGACAGATCATCACTAACTGATCAGTAGGGTTCTGACTCCCGGCACTCCTGCCGATCAGCTGTTTTGAGAAGGCAGTGATACTCCTGTAAGCGCCGTGGCCTTCTCCGTGCTCACCAAGCACAGCATACAATGCATAGTGGCCGTGCTTGGTATCGCAGCTCAGCCTCAATCACTTGAATGGGGCTGAGCAGCTCCTAGGCCACGTGATCAATGAACATGACGTCACAGGCCTATTCTGCCTTCTCAAACAGCTGATCGGCAGGGGTCCCGGGTGTTGGACCCCCACCGATCAGATAATGATGATATAGCCAGAGGATAGGTCATCAGTAAACAAAAAAATCTCTGAAAACCCTTTTAACCCCTTCCTCCCCGGCTCCATAATAGTACGACGCAGCGGAACGTGACTTGCCGCCCAGCGCAGTACTATTACGGTGCGCTGATTGGTCAAGTGCAGGAGCTGCACCTGCCCGATCAGCTGCAGGGGATCAGCTGTTCCCGTTGGCCAGACCCCTGGTGTATGCGCCGGCATCGGTGAAAACACAGATGCTAGTGCATTAACCCTCACTATGCCACGGTCAGCGCTGACCGCAGCATGTGCAGGGTGTTAGGAGGGAGGGAGCTCCCGCCCCTTCCCCATCGGGTCCATGCGCTGCTGTGACAGGGGCCCAATGGCAGGGAAGGCAGCCCCATGCCTTGCTAAGGCATCGTGGCTGCCTTCAGGGAGAGCCTGTGAGATCCAGCCCCCTGGATCTCACAGGAAGCAGTATGTAACAGCCAATGCATTACAATACAGAGGTATTGTAATGCATTGTAAAGGAGATAAGACCCCAAAAAGTTGTGGGAAAAAAAAGTTTAAAAAAAAGTTTAAAAAAAAGTTTAAAAAAAAGTTTAAAAAAAAGTTTAAAAAAAAATATTAAAAGTTTCGAGTAAAAAGAAAATGTCCTTTTTCCAAAATAAAGTAAAAAAAAATAGAAAAAAAAATATAGGTTGACATATCAGGTATTGCCGTGTCCATATCGACCGGCTCTATAAAAATATCACATGACTTAACCCCTCAGGTGAACACCGTCAAAAAGATAAAATAAAAACTGTGATAAAAATAAAAATAATTGTCACCTTACATCACTAAAAGTGCAACACCATGCGATCAAAAAGGCGTATGCCCCCCAAAATAGTACCAATCTAACCGTCACCTCATCCCAAAAAAAAGCCCATACCTAAGAAAATCACCCAAAAAATAAAAAAACTATAGCTTTCAGACTATGGAGACACTAAAACATGTTTTTTTTTGTTTCAAAAATGATTTTATTGTGTTAAAAGTAAAAATAAATAAAAAAGTACACGTATTAGGTATATGTCATGGTCTTACCTCCTTGCTGTTCTCCTTCGTTTGACATGTGCTGGCGGCCATCTTGGTTTCTGGGTTTCTTGTAGCCTCCCACCCTGCGGCTCCTCCTTCCCACTGGGAGGAGCTGGATGCCTAGCTCATATATATAGGAGGTCTGTGGCTTCAGTTCCTTGCTTGGTCCTCCTGTGCTCACATGCTTCTAAGACTGCTGCTGCTTCTGGTTCCTGATCCTGGCTTCGTCTGACTACCCTGCTGATTCCTGATCCTGGCTTCGTCTGACTACCCTGTTGGTTCCTGATCCTGGCTTCGTCTGACTACCCTTCTGGTTCCTGATCCCTGGTTTCGCAAGACCCTGCTTCGGTTTAGCCATCTGTTTGGACTTTTGCCTTACAGCTTTATTTTCAATAAAGCCTTCTTATTTCCACTCATCTCTTGTTGTACGTCTGGTTCATGGTTCCATGACAGTATAGCCGCGTCCGTAACAACCTGCTCTATAAAAATACTACAAGACCAAACCCTTTGGATGAACACCGTAAAAAATAAAAATATGAAAACGGTGTCAACGGAGCCACCTTACATAAAAAAGTCATATGCACCCCAAAATAGAGCCAATCAAACCATCATCTCATCCCGCAAAAATTATATCCTACCTGAGACAATCGTCCAAACAATAAAAATAACTATGGCTCTCAGAATATGGAGACACTAAAACATGATTTTTTTTTTGATAATTGTGTAAAACTTAAATAAATAAAAAAAGTATACATATTAGGTATTGCCACATCTGTAACGACCTGCTCTATAAAAATATCACATGACCTAAACTCTCAGGTGAACACCGTAAAAAAAAATACCAAGTGATAAAAAAGTCATATGCACACTAAAATACTACCAATCAAACCGTCATCTCATACCGAAAAAAATAAGCCCTTACATAAGACAGTCGCCTAAAAAAAACTATAGCTTTCAGAATATGGAGACACTAAAAAATATATTTTTTTGTCAAAAATGCTTTATTATGTAAAGCTGAAACAAACAACCAATATTTGGCATTGTCGCGTCCGTCACAACCTTCTCTATACAAAATACCACATGATCTAACCTATCAGATGAACATTGTAAATAACTAAAAATATAAATGGTGCCAAAATAGCTTTTTTTGTTACCTTGCCTCACAAAAAGTGTAATATAGAGCAACCAAAAATCATATGTACCCTAAAATAGTACCAACAAAACTACCACCTTATCCCGTAGTTTCCAAAATGGGGTCATTTTATTGGAGTTTCAACTCTAGGGGTTCATCAGGGGGTCTTCAAATGTGACATGGCAACTTAAAATTATCCCAGTGAAATCTGCCCTCCAAAAACCATAAGGCGTTCCTTTCCTTTTGCGCCCTGCCGTGTGCCCGTACAGCAGTTTACAGAAACACCTCATATGTGGTTGTAAACTACAGAATAAAGGCAATAAATATTTTTGGGTTGGCAGTTAACCCTTGCTTTGTTACTGGAAAAAAATTGATTTAAATTGAAAATCAGCCAAAAAAGTGAAATTCTGAAATGTAATCTACATTTTCCTTTTAAGTCTTGTGGAACACCTAAAGGGTTAACACAATTTGTAAAAATCAGTTTTGAATACCTTAAGGGTGCAATTTCTAAAATGGGGTCATTTTTTGGTGTTTTTTTCTTATTATGTAAGCCTCACAAGTGACTTCAGACTTGAACTGGTCCTTAAAAAGTGGGTTTGGGAAATTTTCTGAGAATCTCAGAATGGCCTGGATAAGTAAAAGCATTTTAAAGTTATTACCACATAAAGTGACATATGTCAGATTTGCAAAAAAAATGGCCTGGGCAGGAAGGTGAAAACTGGGCCGGGGTTGAAAGGGTTAATATATTTTTCTGGAGGTCAGTGCTCTATTTTTCCAAATGGGAGCTCCAAACCAAGATAAGCGACACTAGCTGCCCCTAGAGGGAGCATAGGAGCTATCCATATATATATATATATATATATATATATATATATATATATGCAATAATTACACAGCCTCCTAGGCTCCCTCTAGTGGTAACAGTTGTTAGCTAGGATTTTTACAATTTAAAGCTATGTGTATGCAAGGGATTTGGAGCTCTGTATCAGATAGAACAAAGTTCTGACCACTAAAAAAATATATAGAGATGTGTCTTTTCTTAACTATGCTCTTGGTTAGAAATATCCTGAGATGAGTGGCGTGAGCTGGCCAGGTTTAAAACACTTCTACATTACTCACAATGCCCATGTTATTTCTTCAAAAATAGTCATCTCGTGCCATTCATCTCCAGATACTGTACATGTATCTCAAACCAAGAGAAAAGGACACATCTGTACTAAGAAATGAGTGAGCACTTAATGTTGGACCTGGGCAGCTGGACATTGCGCTAGACCACACCTGCACCATCACAGATGTGATAAAAAAAAATTTGCAGGTTTATTTTATCATGCACCTTCCACAACGCAGGCTTTGCATCTACCCATGAATCCAGAATTAATCTATTAATAAACACGTTCTGAAATCTCATTTTTATATACTGCTGCTTCAGCAGAATAAACCATTGTGTCTCTATGAAACAAGTGGTTATTTTAACTTCCCATCCCTGAACACATCATAAGCATATGCCAGGTTGCCTCCTCTTATTGTCTGCGTCTTCCCATTTACCCTCAAATATGTAGCTGTTAGCAAAACTCATTTTGCCAATGCAGCAGAGTTTGGTATGTCGTAGAGTGCAACCTTTTATATATTCATTATTTGTGGATTTACGAATTCAGCTCTATAGATAAGTAAAGATAGTACTTATTTTACACACTGTTGGATGAAAGCATTAGCTCCTGTTCATGGAGTACCATATCTCCATATAATCCTCTGCAGCAAGGATAAGACATTATTTTTACCACACCAACCCAATGATTAGAAACAGAGCAAATAAAACCCCATTTCCGTCAAACAAGCCACAGCAACAATGCCGCTCTTATCTTACACATTAATGTCATTACTAGTCTTGGTCGAGCACCAAAGTGCTCGGGTGCTCGAGTAGAACACCTTGGGATGCACAATCGAAATCAATGGGAGAACCCAAGCATTAAACCAGGCACCCCCTGCTCTGAAGAGGGTACGGTGTCTGGTTCACAGGAAAAGGTCAGAAATTGATGGAAACACCACTGAAATGGTTCAGGAACAGCATGGGAGAATATCTGGATGCATCTTGGACTCCCAGGTTGCTGGTGAGAACGATGTTGTCTGAGTAGTACGCCAATTTTGCAGACTGACAATAATACGCACAAAACCAAAGATAAAATCTATTTTAGAGGAAAAATTGTTAGGAAACATTCTTTCCTGTATATTTACTTGTATATAAAGTGCAAGTGCTGCCAAAAATTACAAGGAAGAGGCACTCCGATACAACCTGTATATCACATAATGGAGAGCCTCATTCACATTGTGGTACAATTGTTCAGGTAGTGGGACTCCTACACTCATTAAGCCTATGCACTAAGGGAAAGGGCTGCCAACAATTACAAGGAACTGGCACTCCAATACATCCTTTATTACACATAAAGGAGGGAATCATACACACCCTTGAAAAATTATGATTGGTGGCCTGCTGGTGACCCTCAAAAACTATTGGAGCAAGAGCCTGCTGATGTGACCCTCTAAAACATTAGGGGCGAGTGCCTGCTGCTGATCTGACCTTCTAAAACATTAGGGGCGAGTGCCTGCTGCTGATCTGACCATCTAAAACATTAGGGGCGAGGGTCTTCTGCTGAGTTGACCATGTAAAACATTAGGGGTTAGGGTCTACTGCTGAGCTGACCCTCTAAAACATTAGGGGCACGTGCCTGCTGCTGAACTGACCATCTAAAACATTAGGGGCGAGGCCTGCTGGTGACTCTCTAAAACATTATGGGCGAGGGCCTACTGGTGACCCTCTAAAACAATATGGGTGAGGGCCTGCTGGTGACCCTCAAAAACATTACGGGTGAGGGTCTGCTGCTGAGCTGACCCTCTAAAACATTAGAAGCGAGGGCAGCCTAATAGGCATGTTGATATGATGGAGGAGGAGGACGGGAAAAGAGAGATTGAACCATATACCCTTTTTAGTGGTGGAAGAGGTGCATGGGACAACCTCAGTTATTGACAACTGTGTCTCATCCTCATCATCCACTTTGTGAAACACTAATTGCCATTCCCCACCGTCATCTTCTTCTGACTGTGGATGCTCAAGAGTTTGAGAATCAGGGCACAAGATCTACTCATGTCCCTCTTCAAGAGGCCTTGGCGAGAGGGCCAAATCAAGGAATGATGCTGAAAAGAGCTCCTCGGAATATCCGAGTGTGGGATCACTTGTTTGCCAAGACTCTCCATGGTGGGAGGAAGGAGGATCAGGGTGAGGATTGTGTTGACCAGACTCTTGGCTACTGAGACTGGACTTTATGGAAGACATGGTGGTGCTTAACCGACTGGAAGCATTATCTGCTGCAATCCAACCGACCACCTGGTCGTACTGGTCTGACTTCGAGAGTAGTGTCCTGCGACGCCCTGCAAACTGGGACATGAAGCTAGGTATCGTGGCTGAGTGTGTTTCTTGTGCTCTGGCGCCCAGGGCCACAGCCTCTGCATGCACCATCAGCAGCACGGCCACTTCCCTGTCCCTTACTGCTCACCTTGCGCATATTAAATGGTATATATGCTTGCAAGTATGTCACATGTACAGTAGCACAGGTTTTGTAAAGTACGCAGAATGTCAGATATTTTTAGGATGTTCACACATTAAACAGGAGATGTAGCACACATAATGTAACTGTCCGCAGCGAACACCGTCTACAGAAAAAGTACACTGGATGTCACAGATATTTTTAGGCTGCGCACACGTTACACATGAGATGTAGTGCAGATAATGTCACTGTCACCAGCGGCGAAAAAAAAGACACTGAATGTCACTGATATTTTGGATGCGCTAACATTATACTGGAGATGTAGCGCAGGTAATGTCACTGCCACCAGCAGGATTTTTTTTTTTTACTGAATGTCACCGATATTTCGGATAAGCAAACGTTATACAGGACATGTAGCGCAGGTAATGTAATTCTCCGCAGCGGACACAGTCTACGGAAATAGTACACCGGATGTCAGATATTTTTAGGCTGTGCACACGTTAGACAGGAGATGTCTGCAGTGGCCAAACAATTGCAAGCTATTCAGCGCAGGTTGCGCTAAAAATATATATTGCTGCCAGATACAATTATAGTCCTTAAAAGGACTTTTGGGTCTCTAACAAGTTTTTTCAATAAAAATATTAGTATTTCACTCCCTACACTATTTGTCCCTTCTTCAGCACAGTTCTCCCTGACTAAGGCCTCATGCACATGACCGTTGTTGTGTTCCGTTCTGCAAAATGGGGTTCCGTTGTTCCGTGATCCGTTTCCGTTTTTGTTTCTGTTTGTCTTCCTTTATTTTTGGAGGATCACCAGACATAAAGGAATGAAATTAAAAATCAATGGGTCCGCAGAAAATCACGAAAAACAGCGCAATGGACACGGAATAAAACAACAGTCGTGTGCATGAGGCCTAAGACTGAGCCAAACTCGTGTCATTGGGGGCTATATAGCACCCGATGACGCGTTTGGCCAGCCAATCACTGTAATGCCAGTAACCAACATGGCTACGGCATTACAGTGAAGGGCAGTACTTACCTGCATGTTTATTGGCTGCATAGCATCGCACATGGTAGATGCACATGGTCCCTTCTCAAGTTGCAACATTAATTGGTTTCAAGATGACCATTGTAACTAAAGACCATAACTCCATAGAAAACTGGTGACTGGTTCCAAAACCCTAAAATGTCTGAAAATAAGATAAAATTGGGATTAAAGGGCATCTGTCAGCAGATTTGTACGTATGACACTGGCTGACCCGTTACATGTGTGCTTGGCAGCTGAAGGCATCTGTGTTGGTTCCATGTTCATATGTGCCTGCATTGCTGAGAAAAATTATGTTTTAAAATATGCAAATGAGACTTTACACTTAGAGGCTCTGCTCTCTCTGCAACTGCCACGGCCTTTCAGAGAACTGATGGCTTATGACGAGCCTTTCCAAGTGGTGGACTCTGCACCTGGCCAAGCTGCTGGTGGGGAGTGTAAACATGATCATATCAGGCCCTGACTTCGCCTAAAGTCAAAGTGCAGAGGGCACAGCAGTTGCAGTGAGTAAGCCTCTAGGAGTAATGGCAACTCCCCCATTGCTCCTATAGGCTCATTTGCATAATATATACAGTGCTGCCAATAATTATTCATACACCTGGCAAATTATGACTTAAAGTAAATTTTATTCAACCAGCAAGTAATTTTTTGACGGGAAATGACATAGGTGTCTTCCAAAAGATAATAAGACGATGTACAAGAGGCATTATTGTGGGGGGAAAAAAACATTTCTCAGCTTTTATTTACATTTGAGCAAAAAGTGTCCAGTCCAAAATTATTCATACCCTTCTCAATAATCAATAGAAAAGCCTTTATTGGCTATTACAGCTATCAAACGCTTCCTATAATTGCAGACCAGCTTTTTCTCCACAGGCCCTCACCATGTCTCCACAGGTATTTTTGCCCATTTATCTTTAGCAATGAGCTCCAAATCTTTCAGGTTGGAGGGTCTTCTTGCCATCACCCTGATCTTTAGCTCCCTCCACAGATTCTCAATTGGATTTGGCTGGGCCACTCCAAAACGTTGATGTTGTTGTCTGCTAACCATTTCTTCACCACTTTTGCTGTGTGTTTTGGGTCATTGTCATGCTGAAATGTACATTGGTGCCCAAGGTCAAGTTTCTCTGCAGACTGCCTGATGTTGTCGTTGAGAATCCTCATGTATCGCTCTTTTTTGATAGTGCCGTCTACTGTGATTAGGTTCCCTGGTCTATTGGCTGAAAAACACCTCCAAAGCATTAGGTTCCCACCACCATGTTTGACAGTGGGGATGGTGTTCTTTGGGTTAAAGGCTTCTCCTTTTTTACACCAAATGAAGGAAACATCGTTGTGACCAAACAATTCAATTTTTGTTTCATCTGACCATAACATAGAAGACCAGAAGTCGTCTTCTTTGTCCAGATGTTTGTAAAGGCCAAGCGAGCTTTTGTGTGTCTTAACTGGAGAAGTGGCGTCCTCCTTGGTCTGCATCCGTGGAACCCAGCAGTGTGCAGTGTCTGTTGGATTGTCTGCCTTGAGACATTGCCACCAGCAGAGCCCAGATTCACCAGGATGGCCTTGGTCGTGATCCTTGGATTCTTTTCACCTCTCTAACTATCCTCCTGGCCAGCACAGGTGTCACTTTTGGCTTCCGACCTCGTCCTCACAGTGCGGAACATCTTGTATTTTTTAATAATACTTTGCACTGTAGCCACTAGAACTTGAAAACATTTAGAAATGCCCTTATATCCCTTTCCTGACTTGTGAGCAGCTACAATACGCAGCTGTAGGTCCTCACTGAGCTCCTTTGTCTTAGCCATGACTGTCCACAAACCAACTGCAGAGAGCTGCTGTTTTTCACCTGTTGAGTTGATTAAAACAGCTGTTCCCAATTAATCAGGGTAATTAGGATGATTTAGAACAGCTTGGACTATTTGGAATGGTTTAGAACTTTTGATTTTCCCACAGACTGTGACAGTTTGTGAAGGGTATGAATAATTTTGGACTGGACCCTTTTTGCTCAAATGTAAATAAAAGCTGAGAAATGTTGTTTTTTTCCACAATAATGCCTTTTGTACATTGTCTTATTATCTTTTGGGAGACACCTACAGTACAGACCAAAAGTTTGGACACACCTTCTCATTCAAAGAGTTTTCTTTATTTTCATGACTATGAAAATTGTAGATTCACACTGAAGGCATCAAAACTATGAATTAACACATGTGGCATTATATACATAACACAATAGTGTGAAACAACTGAAAATATGTCATATTCTAGGTTCTTCAAAGTAGCCACCTTTTGCTTTGATTACTGCTTTGCACACTCTTGGCATTCTCTTGATGAGCTTCTAGAGGTAGTCACCTGAAATGGTTTTCACTTCACAGGTGTGCCCTGTCAGGTTTAATAAGTGGGATTTCTTGCCTTATAAATGGGGTTGGGACCATCAGTTGCGTTGTGGAGAAGTCAGGTGGATACACAGCTGATAGTCCTACTGAATAGACTGTTAGAATTTGTATTATGGCAAGAAAAAAGCAGCTAAGTAAAGAAAAACGAGTGGCCATCATTACTTTAAGAAATGAAGGTCAGTCAGTCCGAAAAATTGGGAAAACTTTGAAAGTGTTCCCAAGTGCAGTCACAAAAACCATCAAGCGCTACAAAGAAACTGGCTCACATGCGGACCGCCCCAGGAAAGGAAGACCAAGAGTTACCTCTGCTGCGGAGGATAAGTTCATCCGAGTCACCAGCCTCAGAAATCGCAGGTTGACAGCAGCTCAGATTAGAGACCAGGTCAATGCCACACAGAGTTCTAGCAGCAGACACATCTTTAGAACAACTGTTAAGAGGAGACTGTGTGAATCAGGCCTTCATGGTAGAATATCTGCTAGGAAACCACTGCTAAGGACAGGCAACAAGCAGAAGAGACTTGTTTGAGCTAAAGAACACAAGGAATGGACATTAGACCAGTGGAAATCTGTGCTTTGGTCTGATGAGTCCAAATTTGAGATCTTTGGTTCCAACCACCGTGTCTTTGTGTGACGCAGAAAAGGTGAACGGATGGACTCTACATGCCTGGTTCCCACCGTGAAGCATGGAGGAGGAGGTGTGATGGTGTGGGTGTGCTTTGCTGGTGACACTGTTGGGGATTTATTCAAAATTGAAGGCATACTGAACCAGCATGGCTACCACAGCATCTTGCAGCGGCCCGCTATTCCATCCGGTTTGCGTTTAGTTGGACCATAATTTATTTTTCAACAGGACAATGACCCCAAACACACTTCCAGGCTGTGTAAGGGCTATTTGACCATGAAGGAGAGTGATGGCACCAGATGACCTGGCCTCCACAGTCACCGGACCTGAATCCAGTCGAGATGGTTTGGGGTGATCTGGACCGCAGAGTGAAGGCAAAAGGGCCAACAAGTGCTAAGCATCTCTGGGAACTCCTTCAAGACTCTTGGAAGACCATTTCAGGTTACTACCTCTTGAAGCTCATCAAGAGAATGCCAAGAGTGTGCAAAGCAGTAATCAAAGCAAAAGGTGGCTACTTTGAAGAACCTAGAATATGACATATTTTCAGTTGTTTCACACTTTATAGTTATGTATATAATTCCACATGTTTTTATTCATAGTTTTGATGCCTTCAGTGTGAATCTACAATTTTCATAGTCATGAAAATAAAGAAAACTCTTTGAATGAGAAGGTGTGTCCAACCTTTTGGTCTGTACTGTATATCATTTCCCGTCAAAAAATTACTTGCTGGTTGAAAAAATGTATCTTTAAGTCAAAATTTGCCAGGGGTATGAATAATTATGGGCAGCACTGTATATATAGATATATACACACACATCTCAATGTGGCCAAAGTTAAGCATGTACGAATATGTAGGAATATATTAAACTGTAGGACATCATACACATCATACTTCCATGTCTTATTAGGCGTCAGTGCATAGATGTATGGGTGATGATGATCTCTTTGATTCTTTTCACTATGAGAGCTTTCCTATTCTTTTTAGAATTAAACTATAGATATGTGTCTATACATGGAAGATGGTCAGACAGATATTAATAAAGACCCTTAAAGGAAGGTTCTCTGGGATTTTTATGTTGATGGTGTATCCTCAGGATAAGTAATCAATATAAGATTGGCAGGGGTCTGAATCCCAGCACCCTGCCAATCAGCTGTTTTAAGGGGTTGTCCCACGAAAAACATTCTACAGTTTTTAAACCAGCACCTGGATCTGAATTCTTTTATAATTGCATGTCATTCTTTTTTTACATTAGTCATGGGATAACCCCTTTAAGCTCTGGTGAGCACCGCGGCCTCCTCGCATCTTACCAAGAACAGTGCCGCCCATTGGATAGCGGCTGTGCTTGGTATTGCAGCTCAGCCCCATGTGAACGATGAACGTCACGTCATGGCCCAGGAAGAGGCCTAAGCACTCAAGCAGCACCACAGCCTCTTTAAACAGCTGATCGTGGGGCTGCCAGGAGTCAGACCTAGACAATCGCATATTGATGACCCATCCCTGTGATGGCTAACCTCCAGCAATCCAGCTGTGTTAAAACTACAACTCGCAAGATATACACTTGCTTGGCTGTTCTCAGAACTGCATAGAAATGAATGGAGCATGCTGGGAGACGTAGTTTCACCACAGCTGGAGTGCCGAAGGTTAGCAATCACTGATGTCCTATTCTGAGGATAGGCAATCAATATGAAAATCTTGGAGAACCTCTTTATGGGGGATAAAAATTGTAGATATGTTGTATTTTATCATTCATAACCAGAACTAAAGGTTTTTTCAGGTGTAATCACTGTATAAATGGAAAGTTAAAATTCTTTGCCATTTTCAAGATATTTGTCGGTGCAGGAGAACACGCATGTTTACATGTAGAGGCTGCAAAACTGCACAGAGCAGTCCTGCTAGAAGCGGATACAACTGAATCTAGACATTGCTCTGTGAGATAAACAACCTACATTTCAGACTGATACATTGCAGCAAACTACCAGAGAGCAGCGGCAGCTTGTAAAGTATTGCGCTGCCTGGATACAGGTGTATCACTTCTCAGGACTGAGCAGGACCAGCTACCGTACATGCAGTTTGCAGCTTTTACATATTCTACCGATTCACTAACATCAGCTGCTGCTTATAGTAGGAGACAATGTGGAGGTGGTCATGTATGTGCGGGGCTGTCTCCAGTGAAGATGATGCTCTTATACAGCCTGATCCCGGGCCAATAAAGAGTACCAATTGATAATAATAGGCGCTTATTGAAAGGGCCTTTCACAGGGCCTGATGACAAATGAAAAGGGGTCAAACAATCATTATTATGGGATCGTTTGCAGGGCGGTCAGTGGAACCTTTAGGTCCCTTTCACACGGGCGAGTTTTCCGTGCGGGTGCGATCCGTGCGGCGAACGTATGGCACCCGCACTAAATCCTGACCCATTCATTTCTATGGGGCTGTGCACATGAGCGTTGTTTTTAACGCATCACTTGTGCGTTCAGTTGAAATCGCAGCATGCTCTATATTGTCCGATTTCAACGTGACGCAGGCCCCATAGAAATGAATGGGGTGTGTGAAAATCAGATGGCATCTGCAAGCAAGTACGGATGCCATGCGATTTGCACGCACGGTTGCTAGGAGACGATCGGGATGGAGACCCGATCATTATTATTTTCCCTTATAACCATGTTATAAGGGAAAATAATACAATCTTCAGAACATCAATCCCAAGCCCGAACTTCTATGACAATGTTTTGCACTCGCGCGGGAAAATCGCGCATTTTCCCGCAACGCACCCGGCTCTTATCCGGGCAAAAAAACTCACGCCCGTGTGAAAGAGGCCTTAGGCTGGGTTCACACCTGAGCGTTTTACAGCGCGTTCCTACGCGCTGTAAAACGCTCAACAAGGAGAAACCAATGATTCCCTATGGGAATGGTTCACACTTGGGCGTTTTACAGCGCGTACGAACGCGCTGTAAAACGCCCGACGCTCCAAAAAGTACATGAGCGACTTTTGGGGCGTTTGTGGCCATAGGACACTGTAGTGAATCACACAAACGCGCGTCAAACGCGCGTTTACTATTACAAAAACGCGCATAAAAATGCGCGTCAAAAACGCGCGTAAAACGCGCGTTTGCGCAACGCTCAAGTGTGAACCCAGCCTTAGGGTGCTGCTACACGTTCAGGTTTTTTGATGCAGTTTTTTAAGCCAAAACTGGGAGTGGAGTGAAACTAGGTAGAGAAATTGTATCTGTCCTACACAATAACTGGACCATCCTTTAGGAAGACTAATAAAGTAGAAGAATAAAAATAATCTCTCTTTATATAGTTCCAACACATTAAGCAGTGATTTGCAATTGGAAGGGAATGAATAAGTCTCAAGCATTTAAAATAAATAAACAATGGGACAAAATAAGGGTTGTGTCTACCCATAAGAGCTCACAATCTAAATGGAACTGTAGGAGTGACACAATAGGCACCTGGTGCTAATTTGATCCAGAGGACCAGCCCATTATTAGGGGAAATGTATATATGCCACAAATTGGGAATCTCCTTTAATCATTACCCAATATACATTTCTTTTCTATGGTAAGTTTAACCCTGTATGCAACCTAGATATATCTAGAAGCTGCTTTCCAAGATCTGAAAGTGTCCCATTTATAAGGGAGATGTATCTAGAAGCTGCTGGGTCCCAGTCCAAGATCTGAAAGTGGGGTCCTATCTACCATGTCACATTCATAAGAGCGATGTATCTAGAAGCTGCTGGGCCCTAGTCCAAGATCTAAAAGTAGGCTGATAACTACTATGTCCCATTTATAAGGGAGATGTATCTAGAAACTGCTGGTTCCCAGTCCAAGATCTGAAAGTGGGGTCCTATCTACCATGTCCCATTCATAAGGGCGATGTATCTAGAAGCTGCTGGGCCCTAGTCCAAGATCTGAAAGTAGGTTGCTAACTACTATGTCCCATTTATAAGGGAGATGTATCTAGAAGCTGCTGGGCCCTTGTCCAAGATCTGAAAGTAGGTTGCTAACTACTATGTCCCATTTATAAGGGAGATGTATCTAGAAGCTGCTGGGCCCTAGTCCAAGATCTGAAAGTAGGCTGCTAACTACTATGTCCCATTTATAAGGGAGATGTATCTAGAAGCTGCTGGGCCCTAGTCCAAGATCTGAAAGTGGGCTCCTATCTACTATGTTCCATTGATAAAGGTGGTTTTCACAAACAACAATTTTGGAAAAAATGCCACTAAAAGCCAAAAGTAGATCCAGCAGGAAGTACTTTCTTTTTATTTCTCATTTCTCTAGAATCCACTTCTGGCTTTGGTTAAAAAAAATTACATAATTGTTTTCCAAAAACCCTGAGTGAAACCATCCTAACACTAACTACTAACCCCTCACTCTTTCCATTCCTATAGCTTTGCACTTGAGCATGAATGCACAGCCACCTATTTGTCCGGAAATCTAGGGCCAAGACTTCTTTCTGGAGCTCTAGCAGTCAAACATACGCCATTCAAATTTTTATGACCCTTACACTTTTGCATGAGGCTGTTTCACCGAAAGTTTGCATTGTACCCTAACTGTAAAAAAAATGTAAGAGGAAAGCTTTTCTGGAGTCCATTCTGTTTTTCACACTAAAACTATTTTGCATATCAAATTGAGTGTGTGTCGCTACAATTTTTAGACTTTCGTGTGTATATACCGCTAGACCACAGCACCTCATACCCATATTGGAGTGCACACCCTTATTTGCCTCCATGTTTTTAGATTAAAAACATCAATACAAGTCTGACTATAGTTGCAAGCACCATCCTTCCAACCCAAATAGTGGAAGACTTCTATTCTATGGGTAAAGTGGCATTGAAGTTAACTATGATTACGTTATGTGCATAAAATAAATTAATCTAGAATTATTGAAAGAAGCCATAGAAACTGATATCAGGACGGAGGCGGCAGGAGAAAGGAGATTATCATAAAACTATTATGACAGTTTCTATAGTGTTACAATGGATTCCGGCAGTGCATTGTATTTTGTTAATAGATTTTTTAAGTATTTTTCACCAGAAAAGTAAAGTGCTACAGTGTATATAGAAGTAATTCCTCTGTTTGTCTAGTTCCCTAATCCCTTAAACTGAGCAGGAATTTCAAAAGTTAACATTGCCACAACTTCATGCATTTAATGATATTTCAATGGACTGCATGCACGTTTTCAGGGCAAACAATGTTAAAGAAGATCTGCTCCCCAGTCTGTACTAAAACATTGTGTTCTCTGAAGCATTTCTTTGGAACTCTGTATTGTGTAGTTTTTCTTATGTTCCTCCCAGAAATGCATGCAAGAATAAATTCTGCGATATTCTGTCAAGAGATGTCTACCCCATATGTGCCTAATTATGGCCTCCAGTGGTTGTATTGTGGATTCCAGTGTGTCAATGGTTTTCTCAAATGTTGCAAATTCCAACTACAGTAAGGGTGGAGTCATTAAAGGGTTATGACATGATTAATGTAACATTTTTAAAGCAGACATAATACAGTAAATAATAATCTCTTTCCAACAAAGCTAGAGCCACCCATGTACCATGGCGTTGCTCTGTGCCCTCTGCCATTCTGCTATACATACAGGGAGGGAATAGGTGCAACATCACTCAGTAAGCTTCTGCCTGGGGCCAGCCACCAGACTCCTGTGTCACATGCTGCAAGATGCAGCCTGGCTGCTAGGGTTAATTCCCCTGTGTTCAGCTATTTGATTAATGAGTTCATCAGCCCTCCTACAGTATTTATGCTGCACTGTTTTTCCACCCCTTGCCTGAGCAATCCTTTAGATTCCTTTTGGGTTCACTTGCATGATAGGCCTTGTAAAAGAGCTATAATCCATTAGTCTGACTTCTGCCTTTTTTCCTGGATTCTGCTGCTAACAATCTGTACCTCACATGCATCCAGAAATCTCCCCATTCATTGCTCTAATTGCTCTGCCAGACTCTCTTTAGGCTGGCAGCTCAGGGAACATGTCCTTTCTCAGTGGCTGTGTCCTTTCTCTTTCCCTTTCTGCTACAGACCTCTCCCTGTAATTGTCACAGTAGATAGAACTGATGGCAGTTGAAGAATGAAATTAAGTATTCATGACCACCTCTGTAGGTGGACATGTCCATTACTATACAGATAAAACATGGGGGCACTATAATTAAGTAAAAAGAGTATCTCACAAATTGAGCATTTTGTAACATAAATTACAAAAGTAACTAGTTTTCCATGCTGAATTACACTAAAATAAGTTTTTATGGTAGCACTATGGTACTATACACAAAATAAGTATCATGGATTGGCTGCTGCAGTGATGTGTGGTGATCACAATGCCATAACTGCAGGACAACAACAAGGAGCGGCAGAGAGTATTCTGGGTGAGTAGTACTTATTTTGTACATTCCTTTTCTTCTACAAGGCTGTTAAATGTCCTATACAAGAACTTTACGAGAAAAAGATCAGCCAACAGCAGCTTGTTGGTGATTTCCAGGAAGCGACATTTTATATGTATTTACTTATATATATATATATATATATATATATATATATATATCAGTAAAAAGCAGAGCAGCACTCCAGTATGGTGAAAAAAAAGAAAGCTGTTTACTCACCCAGTGGTGACGCGACGTTTCGGCTCCAACATGAAGCCTTTCGGCGCGTCCCCACTGGGTGAATAAACAGCTTTCTTTTTTTTCACCATACTGGAGTGCTGCTCTGCTTTTTACTGATAATGACCTGGGACGCTATTCCCATTGGAGCTTGCACCCTATTTCCAATATTCTAAGGTTGGTGCTGCCATTTATTATATTTTTTATATATATATATATATATATATATATATATATATATATATATTCTACACATAATTAAAACAAACTGTGTCAAAACAGCAACATGCATAATAATAAATAATTCCTTAAGCTTTTACTGCAGTTCAAATTTACATTCACAGTGGAGTAAAGCCAATCATACACTTGGCCAAGCATGCATGTTTATATCAATGGGAAGAAGACTATAGGCAGTTGCCAGAAACTTCTGCCAGAAGTTAATCTTTCACAGGAGCAAAGGATCATGCATGTTGAAATCAACATGTCTAATCTCTCAGTCCTCCCCCACACCAATATCTGCTGTTGGAAGGCAGAAGAGAGGCCCCATACTCATTAGTTCATTGGGATGCCATTCTTTGAGCAGAACTGTAACCACTCTTAGTTAGTGGCTTCCAGATGTTCCTAGACAAGCTACATAATCCCTAGCCCATCGGAAATCCTGCAGAATCTGAGCAACTCCACCACCTTGACTCCAGCTAGGTAGTTCACATACATGGCGGCACGGTTTAAAAGGCTTCTTATTTTACAAAATCCTTCTCCTACTGTTGCAAATAAGGACCCCTTTACAAAGATCTAATGTAGTGTAACAGCTAGTGGTACTGTAGCTACTGACAAGTTCCCTTCAGGTTCCTAACAAATAGTTTTGGGTTCATAGGGCTCATTTTTGCTGACCGAACCCAAAAGTACCGACGTCACTATCAGCAAATTGGCAAAGATACAAGCTAGATAATGGCGCATAGTCAACTTCCATACAGTATTTACTGCAATATATGTGGAAACTTCCCAACGTAGAGTCAAAATACGAAAAAAAATGAAGGCTTGAGTTAAGACACAAGCTGATCCCAAAGTAATTAATCCATGCCTTTTTGATGACAAGGGGTACAACTGAAGGTTTTAATAATGCACTCCAGAATGACACCCCTGGCCAAGTAAACACTGAGCTCGATTTCTCCCAGCTATCTGGAAAGTCTGCATCCAGTTGTTATTGCCGGCAGCAGAACTGAGATTTAAAGGTAAACATTGAGAAGTCTCTAGAGCGTCTCTGGCATCTATATACAAAACTTCAACTTAATTGCACACAGGTTATTTGCAGAGCTTGGAAATGTATCTGCTAAGCAGTTGGAAACATCTATCATGTCTTGTTGCTCTAAGAAAGTCATGCATTTAGAGGCTGCCCTTCCCCTCGCTTATGACTTCATACATTTCAGGAAAACAACTGTGAAATAGTGGCATGAATTTTAGGAAAAGTGATCAGGTTTCTTTATATTTCCCCAAGACTCCTGTCATATGTGTACTAGGCTCCAGGAAGTATAAAACTCTTCCAAGAAAAGCTGGATGAGATATAAGTAATCCAGGGGATCTGAGTATCCCTTGCAAATAATAGTTTGCTAACGGCTTTGGTGAGTCCTGTTTTCAGGCCTAGATATCTATGGAGTAATGGGTATGTTGGAAGTGGGGCCTATCATTCCCTTCCTGGCCAGTGCAAGTTTTCTTTATAACACAGTCCATCTCATTACTCAGCTATTATGGGGGTTATAGTACATGACAATATCTTTCTAACAAAGCTAGAACCAGCCCTGTACCTCACATGGATCCAGAGATCTCCACATTCGTTGTTCTCCTAGATTTATATCAAGCTGGCAGCTCAAGGGGAGGGTCTCTTCTGCTGCAGCTAAGGGGGCGTGTCCATGCTCACCCTATGACCGCTCAGGAGGCAGTTGAAAGAGGAAACTGAGCATGTGCGGCTATCCCATTGAGCAGGACAAAGAAATAAGAAAAAGAACAAACAGCAGGTGGTGCTATACAGATATAGTTTATTGAATAAGTCATTGGCTAATCTAAATTTTTCTTTACATGCAGTTACAAAAGAATTCAGAGGCAGGGCTTTCTTAAAAAA
The DNA here is from genome assembly GCF_014858855.1 of Bufo gargarizans. Classification (NCBI taxonomy): domain Eukaryota; kingdom Metazoa; phylum Chordata; class Amphibia; order Anura; family Bufonidae; genus Bufo; species Bufo gargarizans. Next base: position 462,797,226 of record NC_058082.1, on the reverse strand, counting down.
TGTAAAATATTTTTCATGGGACAACCCCTTTAATGCAAGGTGTGCACTAGAGAGACAGAGCTATCTGGGGAGAGAGAACCTGTCTGGGAAGACTGTTGCTAGGTTGCTAACCTCAAAATGGACGTTTACTCCCGGTGTGAGGTAACACCAGTGTTGAGCACTAATGCAATTTTGTACAATGTTTGGTAGTAAGCCATTTGTATAGTCGGGACACTTATATTTAGTTAAAGGGAGTCTGTCAGCAGATTTACCCCTTTTTAACAGTTGCCATTATGCTGTAGCCGCAAAACAGATGATTAACACGGTACCTTTATATGCTTTGGTGGACTTTTAAATCTGCCAAAAACGAACTTTGATGAGGGCTCGCAAGTGCCCAGGGCGGAGTCCACCGTGTTGGAGCCCAGGCAGCTCTGCCTCTTCGGCTCTTATCCCCGCCCAGCCTCCTCCTCTGCCCGCCTATCTGTTGTCTCTCCCCCTCAGCGAGATCCCGCGCCGATGCGATAACTTCCTTGGCCGGGGCATGCGCACTGCAATGCCCATTGCTGACACGGCATCGCAGTAGCTTATGCGCATGCCCCGACCAAGGAAGTCATCGCGTCGGCGCGGGATCTCGCTGAGGGGGAGAGACAACAGATAGGCGAGCAGAGGAGGAGGCTGGGCAGGGATAAGAGCCGAAGAGGCAGAGCTGCCTGGGCTCCAACACGGTGGACTCCGCCCTGGGCACTTGCGAGCCCTCATCAAAGTTCGTTTTTGGCAGATTTAAAAGTCCACCAAAGCGTATCAAGGTACTGTGTTAGGCTACTTTCACACTAGCGTTCGGGCGGATCCGTTCTGAACGGATCCGCCCATAATAATGCAGACGGAGGCTCCGTTCAGAACGGATCCGTCTGCATTATATTAGCTAAAAAAAGCTAAGTGTGAAAATAGCCTAGTACGGATCCGTCCAGACTTTCAATGTAAAGTCAATGGGGGACGGATCCGCTTGAAGATTGAGCCACATTGTGGCATCTTCAAACGGATCCGTCCCCATTGACTTACATTGTAAGTCTGGACGGATCCGCACGCCTCCGCACGGCCAGGCGGACACCCGAACGCTGCAAGCAGCGTTCAGCTGTCCGCCTGTCCGTGCGGAGGCGAGCGGAGCGGAGGCTGAACGCCGCCAGACTGATGCAGTCTGAGCGGATCCGCTCCATTCAGACTGCATCAGGGCTGGACGGCTGCGTTCGGGTCCGCTCGTGAGCTCCTTCAAACGGAGCTCACGAACGGAAACCCGAACGCTAGTGTGAAAGCAGCCTTAATCGTCTGTTTTGCGGCTACAGCATAATGGCAACTGTTAAAAAGGGGTAAATCTGCTGACAGACTCCCTTTAAAGCTGTGATTTATTTGTGTTTTTGGGGCTGAATGTAAAGGCTGGTTTTCTTACTTTTTCAATAGAGATGAGCGAATCGAATCCCACGAAGTGGAATTCGATCCGAATTTCAGGATAAATTCTATTCGCCTCGAAACCGAATTTCTTTGTGCTTCGTATTAGCGAATCGATTTAACCTGAAAAAGTGTAAAGAATTCTTACTTACCTCCTCCATTTGCTCCCAACGAAAGCCGGCAGCCTCCATATTGATTGGAGATTTTGGCCGAAATCCCGTGCGTGCTGATGTATGACGTCACCACACCAGCTGGCGTGATGAAGTAATCTCAAGGGGGTAAGTTTGATTTCATTATTTTTTTATGTTAATTTTACACTGCTTTTACACTCAGATGCCGCGATCATGTATGAACGCGGCATCTGAGGGGTACAATGACGGGGGCGGCGCTATCACAGCTCCCTGTCGTTGCACGCTCTACTTACAAAAAAATGCCCTACGTGACAAATTTTTTCGTAAAATTCAGCGAATCAGCCGAATCGAGCTTTTCATTAATTCGCTCATCTCTATTTTTCAATATCACTTGCACTATTATGTTCTTTTACTCCACTTTTGTGGTGTAAAAAAAGACCAAAATCTAAGTCAGCCAGACACCACGACAGACCCAAGTACAGTCAATGGGGGTCATTAGCATTCGGACTATAAGACGTACTGCCACTTTCCCCCACCTTTTGGGGAGAAAAGTAGGTCTTACAGTACGAAAAATATGCTAATACTATGTGAATCCTCCCCAGTGATCATGACGCCTAATTCCACTGTTGTCACCTGTTGGTTTCTACATAGTAAACTGTACGTGCATAGGTCATTTCAGAGCAATAATCCAGAAATGCACTGGGTGACAACTACTTCTCTCAATGAGTCTCCTTAAGCTCCTTCTTGTTTTCTGTAGATTATGTATGGCTATTGCCAAACAAGCATCTCATCTTGCTAGACTGTAGCCGCTCCTGTGCTTTATTCCTGCATCTGTTTCTCTCCAGCACCCAGCATGATAATTTGTAAAGATTTAAATAACTTTAGCATTTAATGTGATCTGGACTATTCTTTTCTAAAATACAAATGGTTACATATAAGACTGTATTAATGGGGATCTGTCTGGCACTTTCATACATCATATGGATAAAAGTATTTGGGCACAGATCTGAATCACTGAATTCAGGTGTTTCATTCAGTGCCATTGCCACAGGTGTATAAAATCCAGCTCCTAGTTATGCAGTCTGCCTTTACTAACATCTGTGAAAAAATGGGTCGAGCTCACTGAACTCCAGGCTGGCCCTGTAATAGGACGCCAGCGATACAACAAATCAGCTCATGAAATTTCTTCCCTCCTATATATTCCACGATGGTATTATTGCAAACATAAAGTATTTAGGAACCATAGCAACTCATCTATGAAGACTAGAGTTGAGCAGAGGTCTTAAAAATTTGAATTGGCTGCTTTGACTTGCGCCGCCCCCGGTCATTGAAACCCTCAAATGCCACGTTCATCGCTCATCGCGGTATCTGAGATCAATATTACAGCATTTGAGTGGTTGCTAATAAAAAAAGAAATAAAAAAATTAAATTGTACTTTCCTCATCCATGTGATTGCAAAGAGGCCATCGCAGCCATCTTGCTTGGAGATCCAGCGCAAAATCTTGCACAGTGCGTGATGACATCATCATGTTAAGACCTCATATGTCACCGTGCACGAGATTTTGCGCTAGACCCTCAAGCAAAATGGCCGCAACGGCCTCTTCATGGTCAAATGGATGAGGTAAGTGTGTTTGTTTTTGTTTTTGTATTTTTACCGCCATTTCAGGGAAAATTGATTTGTTACCATGAAGCACGAGAAAATTCGGCTTCAGGGTGAATCAAATTTTTCATGAAATTCAGATCGAAGTCCACTCTGTTAACTTTCCTTCACTCAAAACTAATGGAGACCACGTAAAGTTACAGTACTAAAGTACTAAGGCGCATAGTGCATAAAAGTTACCACCACTCTGCTGACTTAAAGGATAACTGTCACATTTAGACCCTAATTTCAATTTTCATATATGTAGTTACTAATAACATGATATTCCCGAATCAATAACTATTAGCCTGGGTCTCTATGACTGCATAGTATTTCCTATGGAGCCTAACCTGTAATAGGCTCCATAGGAAATATGCGATTTTCTCATATATTCCAATGCTATTGCATTGGCATGTATGAGAATAGCAATCTAATGATTGCATGTTATAGTTCCCTATGGGAACTATACAAAAGTGTAAAAAAAAAATGTTTAAAAATAAAAAATTAAAAAATAACTAAAAAATAACAATATAAAAGTTCAAATCAACCCCCTTTTACCAAAATGGAAAAAAATAAAATAAATACACATCATGGGTGTCGCAATGTGCGAAAACGCCCATACTATAAAAATATTTTTAAAAATCCCTATACGGTAAACAGAAAACCGGAAAAAAGTGTCCAAATGGTCGATTCGCCATTTTTGGATGCTTCATTTCCTCAAAAAAAGTTAAATAAAAGGTGATCAAAAAGTCATACACACCCCAAAATGGTATCAATGAAAAGATTTTTTCCCACTTTTGAATTTTTTTGTGCCAGTAAAATGTGCCCCCATAGATGCCCCCCAATCATGTGCCAGTAACAAGAGCCCCCCTCAAATGTGCCAGTAACAGTAGCCCCCCAAAAGTGCCATAACCAGAGCCCTCCCAAATGTTTGCATTGAACTGTGTATACAGATGGTAGAGTATATATGGAACTTACTGACTGTGCTGCAGGGTTTAATACTATAGGAAGAGCAGAGCCATGTGTAGGGCTAAGGGGTAATACAATGTATAGGAAGAGCAGAGCCATGGGTGGTACTAAAGGGTTAATCTGGGGTAATGGGTGGCTGCACTTAGTGAACCCATGCAGGGGTTAATACAAGGTTATGGGGGGCTGCACTTAGTGAAGCCATTTAAGGGTTAATACAAGGTTATGGGGGACTGTACTTACTGAACCCATGCAGGGGTTACTTGTAGGATGCAGAGAAGTTGGTGAAGCCATGCAGTCATGCAGGGGTTAATCTATAGGACGCCGCAGTGAAGTTAGTGAAGACCAGCACTGTATAGGGGGGTCTTGCAGTGAAGTTCCCGAGCCTGGCTGAGGCCTGTAGTCCTCCAAGCTCTCCTCTTACCACATGTTGCTGAGCGGCTCCTGCTCCAGCCCCTATTCTCCAGCACTGCTGAGGGAGCGTCTGCCAAGCGCAGGGATGTGGAAAAGTGTACACAGCCCAGGCACTGTTATCAGCTGCCGGGGAGGACCTGGCTTTTTTATCCATTCCCTTACAACTTTTACTCTGGCTGTCAGTTCTGGCCAGTAATGTGAGCGCGCACGCAGGAGGACAGCCTGCTTGTGCGTCCCCCGTCTTCCTCTGAGCAAACTGGTAGACGTGGATGCCAAGCAACCTGATTTTAATCTCAGGTAACAATAGCCAATACTGGACACAAAAATGTGTCTTTTAGGGGTTATTTATTAAACAATTAAAAATTAAAACAGGGCCAACAAGGTCATATTAATCACCAAAATCCAATAGTAAAAAAAATTAAAATGCGACAGTTATCCTTTAATAAATGCAGAGCCCAAACCACCTTTGGCAATAACATCAGCACAAAAACAGCATGTGGGCAGCTTCATAGCATGGCCGGGCCGCTACCTACAAGCCTTACATCACCAAGCACAATGCCAAGTGTGAAGCACGTTACCTCTGGACTCTGGAGCAGTGGAAAGATTTTCTGTGAAGTGATGAATCACTCTGAAGGACGGGTCCGCATCTGCAAACTCCAGGAGAATGTTACCTGCCTGACTGCATTGTGCCAACTGTAAAATTTGGTGGAAGAAGGATAATGCTATGGGGTATTTTTTAGGGGTGGGCCTAGGCCCTAAGTTTCAGTGAAGGGAAATCTTAATGCTTCAGGATACCAAGATATTTTGGACAATTACTTTGTGGGAACAGCTTGGAGAAGGCCCTTTCTTTTCCAACAATGACTGTGCCCCAGTGTACAAAGCAAGGATCATAAAGGTACGTTGGGTTAGTTTATTGTGGAAGAACTTGACCATTCTACACAGAGCCCTGCCCGCAGCGCCACTGAACACCTTTGGGAAGAACTACAATGGAAATTGCGACCCAGGCGCTCTCACCCAAAATCAGTGCCTTACAAATGCTCTTCTAGATGAGTAGACAAAAACTCTCACAGACACCCTCTAAAATCTTATAGAAAGTCTTCATGGAAGAGTAAACCACTGTTTTAGGCTACTTCCACACTTGCAGCGTTCGGGTGTCCGCCTGGCGGTGCGGAGCCAAACGGATCCGTCCAGACTTACAATGTAAGTCAATGGGGACGGATCCGTTTGAAGTTGACACAATATGGTGCAATTTCAAACGGATCCGTCCCCTATTGACTTTCAATGCAAAGTCTGGACGGATCCGTCTGACTAACTTTCCGACTTAGAACTTTTTCTGAAAGATAATGCAGACGGATCCGTTCTGAACGGATCCCATCGTTTGCATTATAGGAGCGGATCCGTCTGTGCAGACACCAGACTGATCCGCTCCGAACGCAAGTGTGAAAGTAGCCTTAGCTGCAAAAGGAGTCAACTACAAAAACAATTTCTATTGATACAGAATGAGATGTCATAAAAGCTCCTGTAGGTGTAATGTGAAGGTGTCCTAATAGTTTTGTCCATACAGTCTATGTCTGTTCGGGTTTCTCTATAAATCGACACACTACTACACACATGATTTTGCTTAGGGTGGGCTCACATCTGCGTTCTGGATTCCGTTATGGCTTTCCATTATAACATGCTTATAACAGAAAATAACGGAATCCATAAGACGGAAGGACGGATCTCTTCTTCTGCCCATAGACTTGTATTATGACGGAATGCAAAACGGAAGCCTTTAAAAAGACATTCCGTCTTAATAGAAGTCTATGGGAATCATAACGGATCAGTCCCGTTTCCGTTATGCAGAACGGAGAAAAAAAAAGTCCTGTCGAGAGGACTTTGTTTTCCGTTTTGCATAACAAGAACCAGACGGATCCATTATGATTCCCATAGACTTCTATTAAGACGGAATGCCTTTTAAAGGCATCCGTTTTACATTCTGTCATAATACAAGTCTATGGGCAGAAGAAGAGATCCGTCCTTCCGTCTTATGGATTCCTTTATATTCCGTTATTACCATGTTATAACGGAAAGCCATAACCGAATCCAGAACGCAGATGTGAACCCACCCTTAGGTATTTTTTGTTCACTCAAAAAAGCCATAGAAAACACTCATGTTTTTTTCTATACATACGCAGTCCTGATGACTTTTTTAGTACAGTTTTTTTCTTTCAAACTGCATGAACCATGTTTTTTTTTCTGGCATTTTTCCCTATAAAGAAAGAGATGTCAAAACGCGAAAGGCTTTTAAAAAAGATATCAGTGAACCCAAAAAACGGTACCTAATTAAGAACAACACCAGTAGAAAATGCAGCAGTAAAGAAGGTTGACGAGTATGTGTCCCGCGTCTCCTTTTTCCTGGAGCAGGTGTTTTTACCACTAAAATACACCAATAACCACAGCTGCAAGAAACCCCACAAAACACATAACAGTGCACAAAATGCCAATAAAATCCTGTGTGTGAATTATTCTGATCACAGGTAGTGGTGCAGAGCATGAAATGGATACAACTCATGTGCAGTATTTCTCAGCACAGTAAATAGAGACAAAAGCAGAAACTAAAAGAAAGTCTGGAATTGTGGAATCCCACTCAGGTAATGAAAATGTGAAAGGCCATTACATATTAATAGCTCTGTTGAAAGATGATGGGACTACCAGAGAGGAGCAGCAGCTAGGACGGCCAGACAAGCGATGAATATTTCATCAATAAGGAATCCCCAGCTCAGCAAAGCTCACATCCTACTTCCAGTGCCCACAATGCACACAATGCACACATCTGCTTTTCCTTACTGCTGCCACTCATAGGCCAATCAATGGCAGAAATTGCAGCCAGGCTGAACTACTGCACATGACTGACAACTATATCACAAGCTTGTCAACCAGACTCCATGCACTGTGACTATGTCTTTCTACTATCTACTGACTACTTCTCCCTAATATCTACTTCTATCTATTGACTACTTCTACTATCTACTGATTAGCTACTTCTACCTACTGACTACTTCTACCTAATATCTACTGACTACTTTTACCTAATATCTACTGACTACTTCTACTATCTACTGACTACTTCTCCCTAATATCTACTTCTATCTACTGACTACTTCTCCCTAATATCTACTTCTATCTACTGACTACTTCTACTACCTACTGACTACTTCTACTATCTACTGACTACTTCTACCTAATATCTACTTCTACCTACTGTATTATCTACTTCTATATACTGACTATTTCTGCTATATAGTGACTACTTCTACTATCTCCTGATTATCTACTTCTAATATCCACGGACTACTTCTACTATCTACTTCCAATATCCACGGACTACTTCTACTACCTACTGACTACTTCTACCTACTATCTACTTCTATCTTCTGACTACCTCTGCTATCTACTGACTATTTCAATCTACTATCTCCTTCTTTCAACTACCTGCTTCTACTAACTACTGACTAACTACTTCGGCATGGTTCACATCACATTTTTCACATCCGTTTAACATATACAAAAAACGTATACGTTAAACGGATGCCTCAGACTGATGCCATACAGTGGCATTCATTCACCATAGAGCTACATTGTAAGAAAAAAACATTTTTTTTTATTTTTTTACTGGCCTGTGCAGGATACAAGAACGTGGTGTGTTTTTGTATCCTTTTTTTTTGTATACATCAAACGGAGGCATAAAATGTGATGTGAACCCACCCTTCTACTGTCTACTGACGGAGTACTTCTATTATCTACTGACAGAGTACTTCTATTATCTACTGACAGAGTACTTCTATTATCTACTGACGGAATACTTCTATTATCTACTGACGGAATACTTCTATTATCTACTGACGGAATACTTCTATTATCTACTGACGGAATACTTCTATTATCTACTGACGGAATACTTCTATTATCTACTGACGGAGTACTTCTATTATCTACTGACGGAATACTTCTATTATCTACTGACGGAATACTTCTATTATCTACTGACGGAATACTTCTATTATCTACTGACGGAGTACTTCTATTATCTACTGACGGAGTACTTCTATTATCTACTGACGGAATACTTCTATTATCTACTGACGGAATACTTCTATTATCTACTGACGGAATACTTCTATTATCTACTGACAGAGTACTTCTATTATCTACTGACGGAATACTTCTATTATCTACTGACAGAGTACTTCTATTATCTACTGACGGAATACTTCTATTATCTACTGACGGAATACTTCTATTATCTACTGACAGAATACTTCTATTATCTACTGACGGAATACTTCTATTATCTACTGACGGAATACTTCTATTATCTACTGACAGAGTACTTCTATTATCTACTTCCACTACCTACTGACTAACTACTCCTACTATCTACAATTCTTCTACTATCTACTTCTACTATTTTCTATCTACTTCTATCTACTGACTGACCATGTCAGCTATCTACTGACTAAAGCCTGTATTACAGCAGCCGGTTTTTCAGCAGATGATTGCTAATAGGTGTTTGTATGCAGTGTAATACCGCTGCGGATTGCCCGATGAGCTCATTCATCCAAAGCTTTTGACATGATTGCAGATGGCAGATTGTGCTGTCTAATAACGATCTGCGCCAGCAAACCATTAGACAGTATGGGGATGAGCGATGGCATAGTTATCACTCCTCCCATATTGTAGAGGAGATCGCTGAATGTAATAGCAGCGGTCTCCTCCGCTAGCAAGCTGGCGATTGCCGGGAGAAACACCTCCCTCTCAACAATCATCTGCCACATCGGGCTGTATAATACGGCTGTAATGACTATCTGCTATCTACTTCCACTAACCACTGACAAGTGGTTTACACAGTGAAGCTGGAGGCTATGAACAAAAAATTTTGAACCATACTGTATTTAGAAAAATCAGAAGATACATACAGGACCAGAAAGAAATATACATTGGGGCCTGGCCCTTCAAGTTTCTAAGAACAATAACAGAGTAATGACAAAAGGCAGAGTTCTGAGAAAAGATGCTCCAGAATTTTTATATCATGGGAAATGCAAGCGTTTATTAAAACAGACATGTACAGAAAAGGTGATAAATCCTCCTTAAAGGAACACAAGTTCATTCAAAGAACAGTAAACGTCACTGATACAAATAGCAGCATGCCCCATCAAATACATGGAAGACCTTTAAATGACATAAATGTCACACGTGTGTTAAAAAAAAAATGTGAACATAGATTTCCAGGCGTCCGCTGAACTGACACAGAAGCAAGAGAACAATGTGGAAACATAATAAAATGATTATGAATCATAATCTAACCCTCTAGAAAGCGGAAATAAATATCAAACTGACAGCAGACCATAGAGAAGATGGCAAAGCCATTACTGTGCAGTGATCCCAGCTATGCTTATAAGCGGACATCCGACAGCTGGGCCCCACGTCTAGTTCTGACTCATTTCACTAACTCGAGTCCTCAATCACCATCAGAAATTCAGGCTGAGGCTAAGTAACGTACATAATCCAGGGTAAGGAAGGAAACATCCTCAACTCAGGCTGGAAAATAACTCCAGATGCAGGAAAGGTAAGCCCTTGAGTAATGGACTCAGGAGAATTAATGAAAATATATTGCAGATGCGGGATCTGTGTGTCCATGATGCTGCTCTCTTCACTAGCTCTCTTATCCATTCCTGACCAATTTCTTCTTCTACAGCCCCATAAGATATTTCTTCTCACTTGTACTGACAGATACTGATGCGTCCCACCCCTTGGAGGGTATACAGTGGTTCTCTGCTTTCTCTTTACACTTGTACACATGATAGGTAATCCCTACGCCCATTGAAAACTGCCTTCCTTCATGTCTACGACTTGTTTGAGATTTACTAAGGAAGTTATGGAAAGATGGGGAACAAAGCATGAGCCATACATTAGTTTTTGATAGCTTGATACTTTGGTGGTTATGAAAAGTATACAAGGAAGAAGAGAAGTAGTAAAAAAGGAAGAAGAGAAGTAGTAAAAAAAAAAAAAGTACACTTTATTAAATGTGTGAGCTATATTTTGGGGCAAATTATAGGAATTCATCCATCAAAAAGAGGCCACCCAGACAAGTTGTGGAAGGGGTTGTCCTAGCTGGACAACTTCTCCAAGGAAGCCTCTTTGCAATCACATCTGCTATGGCTCTGGGCAGCTGTAGGTGGCAGCACATTTCCCCTGCAGTGGGTGGGCTATGCAACCTGAAATACCCAGCCTGCGGAATTCATTTGGTTAAATGGTAGGTAAAAGACGCATAGCTTTTGCAAAAGTATGAAACATTTATTAATATATGTGCACCAAGTGCAGTGGAATTACTAGGCCACATAAGATAGACCCTTGGGTCGGCTCTACTGTATCGCTCTAAACATTGGTCCAATAGTTTTTCACTCTTATAGGCAGTAATATATCTCAAGCAGTCAGTAAGCTGGAACAGACCTTTATGTGTGATGGCCCCTGAACTGAGAAGTTTATAAATTATAGCACTGAATTGCCTATAGGTGCCTGCTGAAAACCGATAGTATAAATACATAGAAGTTCAGAAACTTACAAGAGGTGTCTGGCAAAAAGCTGCACTATAGGAAAAAAATCTAGCAAAATGTAGCACCAGCTAGAGGTTACCTGAAGTCATTGTAGCAACCCAAAACCTCTATTACCAATGATATTGTAATGCAGGGCTAGCAATGGCGGCATCTCACTACCTCTGCTATACCATATAACTCATTCATCAATGTCTGCTCACTGCTATACCAATAGCCATTGAGCGGAATGGGACTGTACGCTTTGAGAAATCTGGTGAAATCTTTGACAAATGACCTCCTTAATAGCTAAATATCACTGGCATGTTCTATAATACAGACTAACATGAAAATGTCACTCTGCTCCTATTAAAATGAATATTCTACTATGGCACAGATGATATCATAGATGGATATTTAAAAATGTTTCTTAACGTATACCCTCTAAAAGCTAGTACTTCACTTCACAGGATACTGTGACATCACAAGAGCGAGTCAGGTAAGGTGCTATGACATCACAGGAAAACATCAGGTAAGCTGCGGTGATATCACAAGAGTGTTTCAGTCAGGTAAGCTGCTATGACATCACAGGGTAACATCAGATAAGTTATTATGATATCACAGAGTAAAATCATATAAATTGCTATGACATCACAGGGTAACAGGAGGTAAGCTGCTATGACATCACAGGATAACATCAAGAAAGTTGCTGTGACATCACAAGAGTTTTAAGTCAGGTAAGCCACTATGACATGACAGTGTAACATCGGGTAAGCTGCAAAGACCTCACAAGAGTCAAGTAAGCTGCTATAATAACCAAGGGCGATATCAGATAAGCTGCTATGACATCACAGGGTTACATGAAGTAAGCTACTTTGACATCACAGTGTAAGAAAGGTAAGCTTCTATGACGTCACAGAGTAACATCAGGTATGTTACTGTGCGCCCTTGCTTTTCCAGCTTCCTCAGCCAGCCCTTTAGTCTCCTCTTGACTAAGCATGGATTTGACAGTGCCAGTGCCAATGGATTTGACAGTGCCAATCAAGCAAAAGGAAGGGCTGGCAGAGGAAGCGGGAAGAGCATGGGTGCACAGAGAGGAATGGGTCCACTCTGGGGCACTTAACTTCTAATTTGCACATGGATTAAAAGTAGCTTTTCTCCAGAATAAAACAAATTGCTAAGTGAAAAGTATCATTATGTTCAGTGGCGATGGCCCTACAAGGCTTCTTGACTGTTTTTTGTGAATTTCCTGGTGACAGACTCCCTTTAAGGGGTTAAAAGATAAAGTATATTCGAAAGTTGGGAAACTTTTCATTTTAACAGAAGAAAACAAGCATTTAAAGCTGTTAGGCAATTTATCCCCAGCAACCAGTCTGTCTCAAATGACTGGACTGGTACGGTCATAGGAGAAGGTGAAGAGCAGACTGGCATCAGTCCCACTATGCCACCCCCCACATTAATCAGAAGCTCTTCATCTGTGCTGTCTAATGTAGTATTGTAGTATTGTAAATCTGGACCATCCAACGATGTAGGTGAAAGAAATGCGGCCAGTAAGTTCCCTGAAGAGGCAGTTAAAGATAGCTGGTGAAACATGTTGTAGCTGGCAGGTACTTCTGAGGGCTATTGTTAGAGCAGGGAGAGGTTTGAGAACTGGGTCTAACTAAAAAGTTATGGCTCTCGAAAGATGAGGAGGAAAATACAAGGGGTTGATATCTACCTATGTAATTATCTAATATTTTCTTCAGCAAACTGTAGTGATGGATTGTCACATGATGGATTTCGTTGACTTACAATAGGGTTAGTTGGGTTTCACCGAGGTCTTCTGCATTTTGAAGGCACACTCTATCTCAAAGGCCTACATCTTGCAACTGGGAGTACGTGGGAAGCATCCATGTTATTGCAAGGTGGATGCCTCTTGGTGGCAATTGCCCCCTATGCCTGATTTCAAACATATGCCATGACTGATATCATCCAATACATTGTCTTATAGATGCTAAAAGGTTCTAGTGCTTAAACTGTATATTTGGTCATTTTGGTACCATGCAAAAAAAAATTAAAAAAATAACAATTAAGGATAATTATTATTTGTAGGGCGAAGATTAAAGAGGACCTTTCATCTGAATATCTATAATCTAATTATTATACTACCTTATAGTGCGTCCCCCAGTGATGTCTTGTCAATTTTTTTTGTCCGCTGTGGTCCCCGTATCTTTTGGCGCCTCATATGCTAAGGAGGCGACTTGGTTATACTAGGTGTCGACTTGAAGTTCTCCTGGGCGTGGTTATCTTCTCCCTGGCTGCAAGCGCATCCAATCAGAGCGCCCCGCTCTTAGCCAGGGAGAAGGAGAGATTATCGCGAGAACTTGAGCTCCTTCTCCCTGGCTAAGAGCAGGGCACTCTGATTGGATGCGCTCGCACCCAGGAAGAAGATAACCGAGCCCAGGAGAACTTTAAGTCCCCGCCTAGTATAACCAAGTCACCTCACTAGCATATGAGACGCCAAAAGATACGGGGACCACACGGACGAACGGGGGGTTCTTTCGAAAAAAAAAAATTGCCAAGACATCATGGGGCCGCACTATAAGGTAGTATAATAATTAGATTATAGATATCCAGGTGAAAGGTCCTCTTTAACGAGTATCTGTCCCTAGGCTAATGCTGCTATATCTGAGGGACAGAGGCCATGATTCCAGCACTGGGTCACTTACTTTTCTCTCCATTCCTTTCATAAAAATACTGGTTGTCTGCTGAAGTGGAAGATACAGTAAGTGATGGAGTGCTCTCAATCCTGTGCACACTGTGGGGTCCTCGATATTTATGAGCTGTGGCTCCGCACATCCACTAAATTGACCTCTTTCTCCTTATGCACAGTACTAGACAGAAAGCTGTCCAACAGCAGCAGGAAGGCTTTTATAGGTGATTTCAGGGCTCTAGTATGTAGCCCTGAACTACTGTTACCAGAAAATCCTGCTGCACTCTCTAAGATGCTTTAGGACCCACCCCATACCTCTGTGCTCAATTACTACCCGCCCGCAGAAACACTCTTTACCCTACTACAACCACCCTCATCTTGTTTAATACATGGTCCAACAAATTTGCCAGGTTTCATTGTCTAGCATGCGCATAATGTGATGGTTGTGCCTGCGCTGTAAGGCTGGGTTCACATCAAATTTTTGTCATACGTTTAACGTACACAAGAAAACGTATACGTTATTGGATACCTCAGACAAATGCCATACAATGGCATTTGTCACCATAGATGTCTGTGAAGGTTCTCATTTATCCAGGTCATGGTATATATCTGTAAAGAATAAATCAAGGCAACTGGACGTACTGTAGATTTCTTGAAAACGTTTCACTCGTTCTTCCAATCATAATTGAGAAAGCTCGTTGGAAGAACGAGTGAAACGTTTTCAAGAAATCTACAGTACGTCCAGTTGCCTTGATTTATTCTTTACAGATATCTGTCACCATAGAGTTCTACTGTGAAAAAAAACATATATGTTAACGTACACATTTGTTTTGCTGGACTTTGAGGGATTAAAAAATGTGGTACACTATGCTTTCCCATCCTGCAAAAAAATGGATGCCGCAGTATCGCATCTATCTGAGGCAACTATTAACATATGCATTTTTTTGTGTACATTAGACTGGGTTCACATCACGTTTTTCCAATCCGTTTAACGTGTACAAAAAACATATACGTTAAACGGATGTCTCAGACTGATGCCACACAGTGCTATCTGTTCACCATAGTTCCATTGTAAAAAAAAAAAAAAAAGGATACTTTTTTTACTGGAATCTACAGGATACAAAAATGTGGTATGCTGCGTTTTTGTATCCTTTTTTTTCTAATGTATATGTCAAACGGTGGCATAAAACATTATGTGAACCCACCTTAAGAAGCACAGTCTTAGGGCTCATGTACACAAACTTATATTCTTTCCGTGTCTGTTCCGTTTTTTTTTGCGGACGTATGTGGAACCATTCATTTCAATGGGTCTGCAAAAAAAACGGAAGTTACTCCGTGTGCATTCCGTTTCCATATGTCCGTATTTCCGTTCCCCAAAAAATAGAACATGTCCTATTATTGTCCGCATTAGGGACAAGGATAGGACTGTTCTATTAGGGGCTAGATGTTCCGTTCCGCAAAATACGGAATGCACACGGACATCATCCGTATTTTTTGCGGATCAGTTTTTTTGTGGACCACAAAATACATACAGTTGTGTGCATGAGCCCTTAGCCCGCATATATATGTGACGTTGTGAAGATAACACATACATGGGCGGTGGAAACCAAGCAGCTACAATGTACGGCACGCGATCTTGTACCAGAATGGAAAAGAGAAAACTGGGTCAAGTGACCAACAACTGATTTGGCCTATGTTTGAGTCAAATTAAGTCAATTCTAAATGATTTGAACACTACAAGGTAAGATAACTAATAAAAAAGAAAGAAGCCCCAGACAAGAACATGTTAGGAACCCGTAGGGTATTTGTTCTACTATGAACATCCATTCACTAAATGAGAAGTCATCCAGATTTAAAAGCTGCTATTAATTTGAGAAACAGGTGACATGCTTTATTTTAGACATCATGTGCCTCATGAGAAACGTCACTTATAAAGCCTCATGCACGCGTCCGTGGAACACGGACCGTGAGATACCGGCCTGGATTCCGGCTGAGTGCAGGAGCGCACGGCGTCATTGGTTGCTATGACGCTTTGCGCTTCATGCTGACGCTGCTGTACAGTAACACACTGGTATAGATCATACGAGTGTATTACTGTACATCAGTGGCGTCACGAAGCGCACGGCGTCATAGCAACCAATGACGCCGTGCGCTCCTGCACTCAGCCGGAATCCAGGCCGGTATCTCACGGTCCGTGTTCCACAGACATGTGCATGAGGCTTAATACTATGACTGGTCTAAAATAGACACAACCTTTGTGCTGCGTAGCTCTAACGATCATGCCACCAGCACATTCACGCTCCATCTTAAGGTACTTTCACACCTGCGTTCACTGCGGATCCGTCTTGTGTCTGCACAGACTGATCCGCACCGATAATGCAAACGCTTGTATCCGTTCATAACGGATCCGTTTGCATTATTCAATAAAAAAAAAAAGTCTAAGGCCTCTTTCACACGGGCGTCATGTTTTTTGCCCGGATAAGAGGTGGGTGCGTTGCGGGAAAATGCACGATTTTTCCGCGCGAGTGCAAAACATTGTCATGCGTTTTGCACTCGCGTGAGAAAATCGCGCATGTTTGGTACCCAAACCCGAACTTCTTCACAGAAGTTCGGGCTTGGGATTGATGTTCTGAAGATTGTATTATTTTCCCTTATAACATGGTTATAAGGGAAAATAATAGCATTCTGACTACAGAATGCATAGTATAATAGTGCTGGAGGGGTTAAAAATAATAAAAAAGTTAACTCACCTTCTCCTCTTGTTAGCGTAGATCCCGGTCTGTTCTTTAGCTGTGGACTGAATGACCTGTGGTGATGTCAGATCACATGCTCCAATCACATGGTCCATCACCGTGGTGATGGAGCATGTGATCTGACGTCATCAAAGGTCCTTTAGCCACAGCTAACGAACAGACCGGGATCTACGCGAACAAGAGGAGAAGGTGAGTTAACTTTTTTATTATTTTTAACCCCTCCAGCACTATTATACTAAGCATTCTGTATTCAGAATGCTATTATTTTCCCTTATAACCATGTTATAAGGGAAAATAATACAGTGAATAGACTGTCACCTAGAACCCATGCGTGAAAATCGCACCGCATCCGCACTTGCTTGCGGATGCATGCGATTTTCACGCAACCCCATTCATTTCTATAGGGCCTGCGTTACGTGAAAAACGCACAAAGAGGAGCATGCTGCGATTTTCACGCAACGCACAAGTGATGCGTGAAAATCACCGCTCGTGTGCACAGCCCCATAGAAATGAATGGGTCAGGATTCAGTGCGGGTGCAATGCGTTCACCGCAAGCATCGCACCCGCACGGAAAACTCGCCCGTGTGAAAGGAGCCTAAGTCAAAACGGATCTGTCTTGACTTACATTGAAAGTCAATGGGGGACGGATCCATTTTCAATTGCACCATATTGTGTCAGTGAAAAACAGATCCCTCCCTATAGACTTACATTATAAGTCAGGACGGATCCGTTTGGCTCAGCATAGTCAGACGGTCACCAAAACGCTGCAAGCTGCGTTTTAGTGACCGTCTAAAAAACGCAACAGAGACCAAATGCAGCCAAATTGATGCATTCTGAGCGGATCCTTATCCATTCAGAATGCATTGGGGCTGAACTGATCCTTTTTCGGCCGCTTCTCAGAGCTCTGAGCAGACCCAGAAACGCCAGTGTGAAAGTAGCTTTAAAGACTAAACAAAAAAATGTCCTAACATGTAACGTAATCTTCTAACAAACATGCGGCATGTCACCTGCAACTATTTTCAGATCCTTCCTTGGGTCACTTTCCATGGCAGTATTTCGCATCGGCATTAGGGTACTTTCACACTAGCATTTTTCTTTTCCGGCATAGAGTTCAGGATGCATCAGGATGTCTTCAGTTCAGTCTTTTTGATGATCAGGACAGAGATAATACCACAACATGCTATGGTTTTATCTCCAGCCAAAAAAACTGAACACTTGCCTGAATGCCAGATCCATTAATGTATTAATGCCGGATCCTGCATCCAAAATACCTAATCGGTCCTTCCTCCACAGACCGAAAAAACGGTGAAAAAAATAAATACCGGATCCGTTTTTCCGGATGACACCGGAAAGACGGATCCGGCATTTCAATGCATTTGTAAGACGGATCAGGATCCTGATCAGTCTTACAAATGCCATCAGTTGGCATACGTTTTGACGGATCCGGCAGGCAGTTCTGGCGACGGTGCAGATCTTTCCATTATACATTTTCTCTTTGTGTGTTCAACTTTTCCACTACATTTTGGAAGGTACTACTTGTCCTTGCAGAGACCAGCTACGGTAGAGAGACTTACAGGCAATGCTCCCTGGTAAAAATATACAAAATAGCTCTCCTCTAGGAGAATGAAATGTGTCTCTACAGTAGCACCTATAGCTACCCTGTAAATGAATCTCTAACCCCTTAAGAGGAAGTATGGCATGGGCTCACATGCTGAGCTTGCTGAATATGGGGCAGGTGCTGTAGGGCCGACTGGAAACTTAGAGTGGCCCTGGAAAAAAATAAAATAAAAGTGGCCCCATGTTGTAGGTGTAACCAGGGGCGGACAGGCCATAGACCCTACAGGGAAATTTATTAGTGGGAAAGTCCTCCGCCTCGTGTGTACATAGCGATCTGATGCTTTCGGCATTAGATAATTGTAGGAGGTTCAGGACTGCATCTGGCTGGTGGCAGAAAGTGTCCTCCAACATTCAACTGTATTACCGTCCTGCCGTCCACTGTGGTATTTGGTTCTGCTGGGGCGGTGTTTTGTGCTGCACTAAAGTATCTTTGGCTCACCTGCTTCTGTTGTCTCTGCCTATTAAGGTTGGCCCTGCCTTATGTCATTTTGCACCCACCTACAATATGGGGCCACTTTTAGTTTTTTTTCCAGGGCCACTTTAAGTTTCCAGTCCGCCTCTGCGTGTAACCAAATTGACAGAAGGTGGGGCAACACAAGTAGCCACGGCCTGCAATTCTGTAGTGCAGGACAAAATCCCGCCTCAGAAGAACCAAATACCACAGTGCAGCACAGAATACTGCCACCTTCACCACAGTATTCAACTGTATCACCTTCCTGAGGACGCTGACACAACTGAATTCAGGAGGGCATCTGTGGCTACTGGTCAGGTGCTTAAAGGGAACCTGTCACCGGGATTTTGTGTATAGAGCTAAGGACATGGGTTACTAGATGGCCGCTAGCACATCCACAATACCCAGTCCCCATAGCTCTGTGTGCTTTTATTGTGTAAAAAAAAAAACGATTTTATACATATGCAAATTAACCTGAGATAAGTCAGAGCTTGAAAATATGACTCTTCTCTGGTCACACAAGTAAGATATGACTCTTTTATGTTAATTTGGATATGTATCAAATCAGGTTTTTTTTACACAATAAAAGCACACAGAGCTATGGGGAATGGATATTGCGGATGTGCTAGCGGCCATCTAGCAACCCATGTCCTCAGTTCTATACCCCAAATCCTGGTGACAGGTTCCCTATAAGTACCTGATGTTCCTAGCATTAATTAATACTCTGAGCATCAGATCCTTATGTACCTGGCTGGCGGCCATGAGCAGGGCTTGGGTGCCCCCTGGGCATCAGCCCAACTGGAAATTCCCAAGTAGGGTCTATGGCCTGTCCACCCCTGGGTGCTCAGTGTATAATACAGCTGACACCCAACAGCAGTGACGGGGAACAAAGATAACATTGACCCTGGTCATTTAATCCCTGCTCCTGTCAATTGTGATTTCAGCATCATGAGGTTAGACAGAAGGATGGTGTTCTACTGTCGGAGCCCCCACGGCTCCAATCTGGTTTTATGACAGCCTGGACCTTTTGAATGCTCCTAGGCC
This sequence comes from Bufo gargarizans, assembly GCF_014858855.1. Lineage (NCBI taxonomy): Eukaryota > Metazoa > Chordata > Amphibia > Anura > Bufonidae > Bufo > Bufo gargarizans. Next base: position 462,777,525 of record NC_058082.1, on the reverse strand, counting down.
TCATAGCAAGCTGTTTGCGAAGACAAGCCTAAGGCATGGCCTGAGATGCTGCTTGTAAAATTCTCATAGACGAGTATTCTATTGCAGTCAATGGGAAAGCAATCAGAAGATCACACGTACAAGTTTCCAAAATATAAAAACGTACTCAAAAATATTTAAAAAAAATACAAAAATATAAAAAATTCCAATTTCTCAATTTTACACATAAAAATAAACATAAACATATTACTGCATCTAAAATATAACAATAGTTATCACCAAAACGTAAAAACATAAAAATAGCCAATTTGCTGGGGGTTTTTTTCACATTACCCCTCAAAAGATTAATTAAAACAATGACCAAAAAGTAACATCTACTCGAAAAGTGTACTCCCACAAAAAATATAGCCCTCAGAGTTATGGCTGCCAGAATATAGAGATGCAAAAAAAACAAAAAAACTTTTTTTGAAGTAGTAAAATATAATAGAAATCACAGTATATAAATTTGCTATCGCCATGACTGTACCAACCCGCAAAATGAAGGACATCATGTCATAAATTTTTTTTTAAACAAAACTTTATTGGCATTGCATAATAATATGGATATACACATCACAGAGAAGTTCACCTTCATGGTGAGACACTTTGACATGCCATACATAAGAAAGCTCGTATCCATCTTCCCAGGAGAGAGCTCCCACATATCATGTCATTTTTAGCACACAGAGAACACTATAAACACAAAACCTAAAAAGCCATGGTAGAATTGAATTTTCCATTTTTATTTCAACCCACAAAGATTTTTTTTCCTGTTTTCCAAAGCAAGCTATAGTAAATCAAATGGTGACATTAAAAATACTACTTGTCCCACTAAAAAATAAGCTGTCATATGTCTTTGTGAAAGGAAAAGTTTAAACATTATGTCTCTTGGAAGTTTGGGAGGAAAAAACTAAAACTGGACCAATCTTAAGGGGTTAACAGAGCCTTGAGGCATGAGTAGAGATATTAGTGAAACAGGAGTCAGCCATATGTAGACAGATGTTTTTGCTCCAGTACAGAGTAGGTTTATGACAGTCTAATAGAGATGCTTGTGAAACATTTTTTGGAAGGTACAATTTCTACTAGAGAGGACCCAGCTGTTGTAGGACGTCTTACATACTATGCTTCTTAGGAAAAAGAATGCAAAATAGCTCTCCTCCAAAAGTAAGAACACGGTTTCCTTACTACCACCTATAGGTGACTACCCTGTAAGCTGATGGCCATCCTATAACATCTCCTTGAGGCATGACTTCAAGGAGAACCAGTACTTTCCAAAAGCCCCTTCAAAAGCATCTCACCCAGCTAACCAGAACTGAATACTGTACCAATGAAGAGCAAGAACCGTCCGGCCTACAGATTGATGTGGTTGATATCACTCGTCATGCCTCAAGGCTCTATTACTGATCAAGCACAGGCTTAAAATGCTGGTAAAAAATACTGATGGTGTTACAATCTATGGATGTGGACCACTGTGCCAACCACCCAGGAGTAGTAGGCTGCTAACCCATGGGGATTAGTGACACCAGAGCTGAGTACCAGAGGAATCAGTCTAAGGACTTGTTCACATGACCGTGCCGTGTTTTGCAGTCCGCAAATTGCGGATCCGCAAATCACGGATACCGCCCGTGTGCCTTCCGCAATTTGCAGAACGGAACAGGAGGCCTATTATAGAAATGCCTATTCTTGTCCACAAAACGGACAAGAATAGGACATGCCTCCATTTTTGCAGGGCCACGGAACGGAGCAACCGTGCGTGTGCTGTCCGCATCTTTTGCGGCCCCATTGAAGTGAATGGGTCCGCACACGAGCCGCAAAAAAAATGCGGCTCAGATGCCGACCAAAACCACGGTCGTGTGAACAAGCCCTAATTGGTAGTCAGGAACAGGCTGAGGTCAAAGTCCAGGAAGACAGCTGTCAGTATACTAACAGGTAAATGGATTACAGCTCAGACAGCAAGCTAAGGCAGAACCTAGCAGGACCTGTATTGATCAGGCAAAGAGTGAGAGCAACAAGCAGGTATTTAAAGGGGAGCTGATGAACTAAGTCAACAGGTGGACAGCAGCACACAACGCAAGGAGAGAAGCGGTATAACCCCTACAGTGCTGACCCTGAAGTGAAATACACTGAACTAAGCTGCTGTTCTCACATATACACCGGACAGACAGACACATAGCGAGTAGAGCAGCCGACACAGGTCCACTGTGTAACTGATATTTAAAAGTGGTGCTGGTCATAAGATCTCAACAGCGAGCCTTCAAGGCTCCAGGGAAATCAAATTTCCTTTAACCACAAAGAAAAGTACATAGAGGCCTGTACTATGTGATTGTCTTGTAAAGATGCAATACCAGCAAAAACATCCTGTACAAGTGGTCCATTATTGGAATACAGGCTACCACAAATAGCATCTGCAAGCAAGGTATCTGAATCTGGCCGTAGTGTGCATGCCACTCCAGACGCGATAATAAAGTGCGAGTGGTTTCTGACAGCTCCTTATCTCACTGGCCATATTGAAATAACGTGAATACACAAGAGAGTCACACATGTAAACTGATGGGGGGAAACGGGACGACTATTTTATGTTGTTGAGCGTGAGGAAACAGTCTACGCAATTTCTAATAATCACACGTGATTTCTGCTCCTACACAGGCATTCTGGTAAATCAGTTTCCTTATCAGCCTTCAGTTGTACAGGAGAGCTGGAAGTTGAAAACCCAGATAAAACATTTAAAGGGGTTGTCTGGGTTCAGAGCTGAACCTGGACATACCCAGAATTTCACCCAGGCAGCCCCCCCTGACAAGAGCGCAGGGCAAAGGCATTATCAGGAGTTCCGGTGACGAACCGGGCTCTCCTTAGAGCTGCCAGACAGAGGCTTCCGCACAGCAGTGTATTCGGTGACGTCACCGGCACTGATGGGCGGGCTTTAGCGCTGCCCTAGCCTGTAAAAGGGCTAAGGCAGCGCTAAAGCCGGCCCATCAGAGCCAGTGACGTCACCGAATACATGCTGGGTGGAAGCTTCTGCCTAGCAGTGTATTATTGTAAATAAAAAATCCCTTGGCCTGCACAATTTAGCGTAGGGCAAGGGAGCGCATCGGAGCATGTCATGAGGGGCTGCCTGGGTGGAAATATGGGTATGTCCGGGTTTAGATCTGAAATCCGGACAACCCATTTAATACATATGTCTTGTAATCTAGTGATAGACAGCTTCATGTTACCTAGTAACACTCATTTTATTAAGACACATCTCAAACAAGAACAACAGCAGTCATTTGTGCTCACATGGAAGAGGATATACAAGCAAATAATAACAAGCCGCTGTTCTCCTGCTTACCACCGTGGTCTTACGGCCAGTGCTTCCCATTCACCACTGAAGTCCTGGGCCCTGTCTGTGTTAGTACTGTTGTTCTGGGATCCACTCCATAGTTTCCTCTCAGCCCTGGCAACAGCATGCTTGCTGCTTGTTTCCTGCAGCACTTCCTTAAGGGCCGGCGCGCAACACTTCCTGGGCTTTTATGGGTTAGGTCATGTGACCTCGCTGACCAATCCTAGCCCTCCTGCATATATCCCATATATAAGTGACTCAGCACCCTTCCCAGATGCCTCAGTGTTAAGGTCCTTGTGTCCTGCTAAGGTTCCTGATTTCCGCCTGTGTTCCGGATTCGTATCTGTATTCCTGGACTCTACTACCTGTTAGATCCCTGCCTGCTTGCCTTGACTCTCCTGTTGCCGATCCGGATTGCCTGACCTGTACCTGTGCCGCTTGCCCTCATCTTTTGCCTGTCTGACTAAACCTCTGTCTCATCCTTCGGTTCTGCACCTCTGGTACATATCTCAGGTACCTTCTGGTCCACCTGGACCAGCTGTCTCATGTGCCTACCCTCCTCAAGAGGTAGCGACCTGGTGTTCCTCTAGGGAAAGTCTATCTCCACCACCAGGGGTACTGTGAAGATCGAAGGGTTCCCTTAAAACAACACCCTTAGAGGAGGTAGAACACGTGACACAGTGGGTTCACACCCGCTGATGCGTGACAATGAAAACAAAAAATACATGAATTAATTAATGTAAAAAGTGAAAATAAGGCTAATATATAAAGCTGAGTGTATGTATGTGTGTGTGTGTATGTATGTCCGCTAAAGGAATCCGCACGTCGCATTTACAATTATGAAATTTGTCACACGGGAAGGTACATCAGGTGTCCACGAAGGTTTTAGACCGTGTCTCAGCTCTCTAGGACGTACCGTTCCTGAGATAGTCCCAAAAAATGCATTAGCCAATAGAATCCTGGTCCCCATGACCTACATTAGCCAATAGAAGCCTACAAGTTTTCCTCTTCATATCCCAACTGCCATTCACACGGTCACATGTCCCTTATCAGCCAATAGAAGCTGGCAGGTCCTTAGTCTCCACATACACACAGTTTTACACCAGGTTTCCATAACATCACAGTCATTTTTCTTCACTGCTGCAGGTCAGTTTTAAAGGGGTAGGGAGCTGTGGATGACACTGTTAAGGGAGCGGAGTGCTGTGAAGGTCACAGTTCAGGGACAGGTAGGGTGGCATTCAGACCACTCTCAAAAGACGGACTTAAAAACCCCACCCCCAGGCCCCGCTAAGCCATGCCCCTGATCTGGTTAGGCCACGCCCCCTCCCTCTCTGCAGTCAGTAAAAATCTACTTCTATCAGCTGAAGGGGTGGGAGGGGGTGACTTTCTCCCTGCAGCTCACTCTCAGACAGCACAGTGCTGCTGTCTGAGAGTGAGCTATTTAAAAGAACATCCCTGTGTCTGTCCAGGCCCTGCGCCGGATGGAGGAAAGGGAGTCTGTAAGCCAGAATGTCAGGCCTAAAACCTCTGGCCACCCTAGGGGCAGGCTGCTGTGGAGGTCACAGTTAAGTGGATGGTCCGCTATAGAGGTGAGTGTTAAGGGGTGGGGTGCTGTAGAGGTCACTGTTAAGGGGGCGAGGTGTTGTGGAGGTCACATTTTAAGGGAACAGAGCTCTGTAGAGGTCACTGTTAAGGTCACTGTTAATGGCACTGTTATGGGGCACTGTGGATGTCACTGTTATGGGGCACTGTGGATGTCACTGTTATGCGGGCCCTGTGGAGGTCACTGTTATGGGGGCCCTGTGGAGGTCACTGTTATGGGAGCACTGTGGCTGTCACTGTTATGGGGGCACTGTGGATGTCACTGTTATGGGGGCCCTGTGGATGTCACTGTTATGGGGGCACTGTGGAGGTCACTGTTATGGGGGCCCTGTGGCTGTCACTGTTATGGGGGCACTGTGGATGTCACTGTTATGGGGGCACTGTGGTTGTCACTGTTATGGGGGCACTGTGGTTGTCACTGTTATGGGAACACTGTGGATGTCACTGTTATGTGGGCACTGTGGATGTCACTCAGTATAAGAGCTCAGTATAAGTGATAGGGCTAATGCACAGAACCATATGTGTTTTGAGGTCTGCAAGTCGCGGATCGACTAAATATGGTTGCTGTCTGTGTGCGATTTTGACTTTTTTTTGCAGTCCTATTGAGTTCTATGGGTTTTAGATCTGCATTATGAGGACCAGAATAACACATGTTCTATATTTTGCTGAACTGACATACAGATGTGGAAAGCACAGGGACGTTATCAGTGTGTTTTCTACATCCGTATGTCAGTTCCAGTACAGATAGAACATGTCCTATTCTGGTCCTCAAAATGAGATCCTCAAATTCATAGAACTCAATGGGACTGCAAAAAATGGGGATCGGAAAATGGATACGGTTATGTGCCTAAAGGTTTAGATACACAGCTCAGCAGGATGTATGATACAAAATGGAATTAGATACACAGCTCAGCTGGCTGTATCATAGAAGATGGGATTAGATACACACTTCAGCAGACAGTATCGCACACAACAGGCTCTGTATCAGGCACACATACATGTTAGGATTAGATACAGATGTGTTTGGACGTGCTTGCTGATTCCAGCTGTTTATTACACTCTGGAGATGGTGAGGGAAGAGCCCGTGGACGGTCAGTGACGGGATTTAGACACTGAGTGAGAAGCAGATTCATGTCTGGATCTAGAAAGATAGAGACAGGAGTAAGGGCTCTTTCACACTTGCGTTATTGTCTTCCGGCATAGAGTTCCGTCGTCGGGGCTCTATGCCGGAAGAATCCTGATCAGGATTATCCTAATGCATTCTGAATGGAGTGAAATCCATTCAGGATGTCTTCAGTTCCGGAACGGAACGTTTTTTGGCCGGAAAAAATAGCGCAGCATGCTGCGCTTTTTGCTCCGGCCAAAAAAACTGAAGACTTGCCGCAAGGCCGGATCCGGAATGAATGCCCATTGAAAGGCATTAATCCGGATCTGGCCTTAAGCTAAACGTCGTTTCGGCGCATTGCCGGATACGACGTTTAGCTTTTTTAGAGTGGTTACCATGGCTGCTGGGACGCTAAAGTCCTGGCAGCCATGGTAAAGTGTAGCGGGCAGCGGGGGAGCAGCATACTTACCATCCGTGCGGCTCCCGGGGCGCTCCAGAGTGACATCAGGGCGCCCCACGTGCATGGATGACGTGATCGCATGGCACGTCATCCATGCGCATGGGGCGCTCTGACGTCATTCTGGAGCGCCCCGGGAGCCGCGCGGACTGTAAGTATACCGCTCCCCCGCTCCTACTATGGCAACCAGGACTTTAATAGCATCCTGGGTGCCATAAAACACTGAAAGCATTTTGAAGACGGATCCGTCTTCAAATGCTTTCAGTACACTTGCGTTTTTCCGGATCCGGCGTGTAATTCCGGCAAGTGGAGTACACACCGGATCCGGACAACGCAAGTGTGAAAGAGGCCTGGGGGGCGTGGCCAGCCTGTGACTCATCTCTGTGCAGTGCAGCCAGGCTTGTGTATCAATAAAGTTATGTATTCAACAAAATAAGAAGGGAAGAAAGTAAACAGATCTGCCAGGATGATGTGATGTCTTCCAGGGAGGAAGGAAAGCTCAGACATGAAAACAGGTATTGGGGGCATATGTATGCATGGTGAGGGGTGTTAGGAGCACCTAAAAAGAATTTTGATTTTGGGACCGGACAACCTCTTTAAATGAAATAGATAAAATCTACCCGTGCGAAGCCGGGTTCTTCTACTAGTAATAATATAAAGACAAAGTAAAAACAGCATAAGTAACAATAATAAAAATTATTATTATTATTTATCATTATTTATGTACAGCCATCACAGTTTAAAAATTATAATAAGAATTCTGTCCCTTATGTAAAGCGAAATTCGCAAATATATTCACAATTGTTCCACTAACAAGATGGTGTGAGGTGTATTCCTCTGGGGTTAGGCTACTTTCACACTAGCGTTCGTCGGTCCGCTCGTGAGCTCCGTTTGAAGGAGCTCACGAGCGGAGCAGAACGCTTCCGTCCAGCCCTGATGCAGTCTGAATGGATGCGGATCCGCTCAGACTGCATCAGTCTGGCGGCGTTCAGCCTCCGCTCCGCACGGCCAGGCGGACAGCTGAACGCTGCTTGCAGCGTTCGGGTGTCCGCCTGGCCGTGCGGAGGCGTGCGGATCCGTCCAGACTTACAATGTAAGTCAATGGGAACGGATCCGCTTGAAGATGACACCATATGGCTCAATCTTCAAGCGGATCCGTCCCCCATTGACTTTACATTGAAAGTCTGAACGGAGCCGCTCAGGCTACTCTCGCACTTAGAAATTTTTCTAAGTTATTAATGCAGACGGATCCGTACTGAACGGAGCCTCCGTCTGCATTAATATGATCGGATCCGTTCAGAACGGATCCGATCAAGCGCAAGTGTGAAAGTAGCCTTAGATGTGCATATGCATAGGAGCTTTAATTCGACCAAGATAATAATATACCAAAATGTCCAACAATGAAGCATACTTTGTGATTAGCACAAATCGCGTGCTAAAGGTTTGTATGAAAATCACATGTGGTATTGTGCAATCACAATGACTGATACACAAGGTTTCTAAAAAATTTCAAGCTGAAGAACCCATTCAAGACCAGAAAGAGCAAATATGTAAATTAATAAATGGCAAGTTATACTATTTTTTGCTATTTTAACTTATACTATACCAAAACTATTAATGAATCTGCTCAGCTCCTCCTGCTCTGTTACATGCTGCCTGAGGCTAAGGCAATCACGTTCAACTTTGCAGATTCCCTTAAATAATAAATGAAGTTTCTTCTGATTTCTGCCCCCTTGTTGCCCCATCTTTGGTTTATGTGTATGTGCTGTTGGGGACTAATGGAAGTAACCATTGACTGTGGCTGATTTTGGTGGCAGCCTGTATTTTCTTTCCATTTCCTTCTCCATACAGTAGGTCTTGCTCAAACCTTCAACAGCCTCCTTGAATCCTCAGCAGATGATGGGAAAAGTCGTTTCTCCACAGGGATGTGCTTACTTCAATATTGGATGGATGGATTTTACATAACACCTACAAGTGTGTTGGAGTGGACACCCAAAAAAGAGAGTTTCTGTTTTGCTCTGAACTCCTGAATCTGGTTAGTCTAAATCCTTAACTTTTTTTAAATAACTATTTTAGAAAACGACTTTAATCGTGATCTATCCATAAATCCCATAATAAGCATGGTATGTACCATCACCATATAATATAATAAAATCCAAGAAGGTCTAGATCCTGGTGGCTCATTGTCTCAGGACCTGGCTGGGCACTCACCTGTCTCAGATGTCTCAGCAGCTCAGTGGCTTCCTCATGTCTCCCTTGTTTGAATAGCATCATCATGTCTTGGATCATCTTGATCCTCCTGTGATAAGGGGGTTGATTTGAAGATCCACTCTTGGATAATTTATCCCCAGACTTCACCCCAAAAGACCAGAAGTCCCCTCTCTCCCTGGCAGGAGTACTCCTCCGGGATCCCGGGAGGTGCTGTTGAGGGCTTTCCCCTCCAACACTGGAAGCCTGGCAGACCTTGGTCTGCTTGGTGCCCATGATGGTAAAATTGATCTCTCAGGAAAGGCATCCGAAACGATCCTGGTGGGCTCAGACAACAAAGCAAATGTGCAACAGGTCAGTGATCCACTGAGCAAGTCACTCCAGCAATGGCATCACAAGGTTTCCCTGGAGATGAGGATCCAGCAGTAGTCCTCACAGTTTACACTGGAAATTCCAAATTGCAACATTGTTTCTAGTAGTCACAGCCAGGAGTCCTTTTCCCTTCCTCCTTTAGCTACTGTTTCTTCCTCCCAAGACCTTTCCAGGCTGCAGACCTTTCTACCTTACATCCAGAAGAACAGGAACCAGAGCTGAGGACACTACAAGAGGGCGATCTCCTGGACCTCATGCGGGTCAGAGGTGTCCAGCCAAGTCCAAGGGTCTGCTCCACACTAAACTGTTGCGCGTCCTTCTGAAGCCCCAGGATGAGCAGCAGCAGAAGGCTTTGTGATGACAGGGGGAGGGGGGAAGAACAGACACATCATTTGACACGCAAAAGTCTCAGCCTCTCGGCACAGACTGCCTGGCACTGGGAAGCAATCCGATTAAAGTCTCAGGAACCCAGGAGGCTGCAGCAACTTGGAGCCCCCGACCAGGAGCGGGGCGGGCGGGGGCTTCCCAGTGGCTGACGCCCAGGAGCCAGCAGGTAGGACTTGGGTGTCTAGGAGCTTCTCTGTAGCCAGCATCGCTTCCCATACACACGAGAAGAGGCTGTGTCAGGGAGAAGGCGTTTCCTGTGTGTGGAGCTGGCCACTCTCATGCTAGGAAGAGGTCTGCTGGGCATGTGCCAGGAAAAGCCCCTGTAGATCCATCACTGCTGGAACAGATGAGATCAGGGAGCCCCCGGTGCGGAGGTCTAAGTTGTCTCTTCTTAAAGGAGCCCTGAAGTGTCAAGCTTATAATACAGCTGCTGCTGTCACTCACAGATATGTATGTCACTTGTGCTGGAGGTTATCAGAACTGGACAGATGATGTAATGTGGTGATCATGGGGACATTTATAAGACTTGTTGTCCAACAGTCAGCCTGAAATGGTTGATAACATAGAACAATGCATGGCATTCATGAGGTAGCTTTAAAGGGTTATACTTAGGGATGAGCGAACTCGAACTGTATAGTTCGGGTTCGTACCGAATTTTGGGGTGTCCGTGACACGGACCCGAACCCGGACATTTTCGTAAAAGTCCGGGTTCGGGTTCGGTGTTCGTCGCTTTCTTCGCGCTTTTGTGACGCTTTCTTGGCGCTTTTTGAAAGGCTGCAAAGCAGCCAATCAACAAGCGTCATACTACTTGCCCCAAGAGGCCATCACAGCCATGCCTACTATTGGCATGGCTGTGATTGGCCAGAGCACCATGTGACCCAGCCTCTATTTAAGCTGGAGTCACATAGCGCCGCCCGTCACTCTGCTCTGATTAGCGTAGGGAGAGGTTGCGGCTGCGACAGTAGGGCGAGATTAGGCAGATTAACTCCTCCAAAGGACTTGATTAACTGATCGATCTGCAGCTGTGGATCATTGAGCTGCTGATCCTCAATTGCTCACTGTTTTTAGGCTGCACAGACCGTTTGTCAGTCTCATTTTTCTGGGGTGATCGGCGGCCATTTTGTGTCTTGTGGTGCGCCAGCACAAGCTGCGACCAAGTGCATTTAACCCTCAATGGTGTGGTTGTTTTTTGGCTAAAGCCTACATCAGGGTGAAGCTGTCACACCAAGTGCATTTAACCAGCAATAGTCTGTTCATTTTTTGGCCATATACAAAATCAGGGGCAAGCTGCGCCTGTCACCAAGTGCATTTAACCCTCAATGGTGTGGTTGTTTTTTGGCTAAAGCCTACATCAGGGTGAAGCTGTCACACCAAGTGCATTTAACCAGCAATAGTCTGTTCATTTTTTGGCCATATACAAAATCAGGGGCAAGCTGCGCCTGTCACCAAGTGCATTTAACCCTCAATGGTGTGGTTGTTTTTTGGCTAAAGCCTACATCAGGGTGAAGCTGTCACACCAAGTGCATTTAACCAGCAATAGTCTGTTCATTTTTTGGCCATATACAAAATCAGGGGCAAGCTGCGCCTGTCACCAAGTGCATTTAACCCTCAATGGTGTGGTTGTTTTTTGGCTAAAGCCTACATCAGGGTGAAGCTGTCACACCAAGTGCATTTAACCAGCAATAGTCTGTTCATTTTTTGGCCATATCCCAGTCTAATTCTGTCACTAAATCCATACCGGTCACCCAGCGCCTAAATACTAGGCCTCAAATTTATATCCAGCTAAATCTGTCCCTAGTGCTGTAGCTGGGCGAGTTATTTAGTGTCCGTTCAAGCACATTTCTTGTTCTGGGTTGAAATACAATTCCCAATTTAGCAATTTCATAATTTAGTGGTTCCTGCTATATCAGAGCTATTTGAAATCTATCCCAAAAAGGGTATATAATATTGAAGGTGCACATTGGGTCATTCAGAATAACTTCACACACACCCGCTACTGTGTATTTCCAAGTCTAATTCTGTCACTAAACCCATACCTGTCACCCAGCGCCTAAATACTAGGCCTCAAATTTAAATCCCTCTAAATCTCTCGTTACCCACCGCTGTACTGTTGTTGCTGGGCAAGATATTTAGTGTCCGTCAAAGCACATTTTTTGTTCTGGGTTGAAGTACAATTCCCAATTTAGCAATTTCATAATTTAGTGGTTTCTGCTATATCAGAGCTATTTGAAATCTATCCCTAAAAGGGTATATAATATTGAAGGTGCACATAGGGTCATTCAGAATAACTTCACACACACGCTTCTGTGCATTTCCAAGTCTAATTCTGTCACTAAATCCATACCGGTGACCCAGCGCCTAAATACTAGGCCTCAAATTTAAATCCCTCTAAATCTCTCGTTACCCACCGCTGTACTGTTGTTGCTGGGCAAGATATTTAGTGTCCGTCAAAGCACATTTTTTGTTCTGGGTTGAAGTACAATTCCCAATTTAGCAATTTCATAATTTAGTGGTTTCTGCTATATCAGAGCTATTTGAAATCTATCCCTAAAAGGGTATATAATATTGAAGGTGCACATAGGGTCATTCAGAATAACTTCACACACACGCTTCTGTGCATTTCCAAGTCTAATTCTGTCACTAAATCCATACCGGTGACCCAGCGCCTAAATACTAGGCCTCAAATTTAAATCCCTCTAAATCTCTCGTTACCCACCACTGTACTGTTGTTGCTGGGCAAGATATTTAGTGTCCGTCAAAGCACATTTTTTGTTCTGGGTTGAAGTACAATTCCCAATTTAGCAATTTCATAATTTAGTGGTTTCTGCTATATCAGAGCTATTTGAAATCTATCCCTAAAAGGGTATATAATATTGAAGGTGCACATAGGGTCATTCAGAATAACTTCACACACACGCTTCTGTGCATTTCCAAGTCTAATTCTGTCACTAAATCCATACCGGTGACCCAGCGCCTAAATACTAGGCCTCAAATTTAAATCCCTCTAAATCTCTCGTTACCCACCGCTGTACTGTTGTTGCTGGGCAAGATATTTAGTGTCCGTCAAAGCACATTTTTTGTTCTGGGTTGAAGTACAATTCCCAATTTAGCAATTTCATAATTTAGTGGTTTCTGCTATATCAGAGCTATTTGAAATCTATCCCTAAAAGGGTATATAATATTGAAGGTGCACATAGGGTCATTCAGAATAACTTCACACACACGCTTCTGTGCATTTCCAAGTCTAATTCTGTCACTAAATCCATACCGGTGACCCAGCGCCTAAATACTAGGCCTCAAATTTAAATCCCTCTAAATCTCTCGTTACCCACCGCTGTACTGTTGTTGCTGGGCAAGATATTTAGTGTCCGTCAAAGCACATTTTTTGTTCTGGGTTGAAGTACAATTCCCAATTTAGCAATTTCATAATTTAGTGGTTCCTGCTATATCAGAGCTATTTGAAATCTATCCCAAAAAGGGTATATAATATTGAAGGTGCACATTGGGTCATTCAGAATAACTTCACACACACCCGCTACTGTGTATTTCCAAGTCTAATTCTGTCACTAAACCCATACCTGTCACCCAGCGCCTAAATACTAGGCCTCAAATTTAAATCCCTCTAAATCTCTCGTTACCCACCGCTGTACTGTTGTTGCTGGGCAAGATATTTAGTGTCCGTCAAAGCACATTTTTTGTTCTGGGTTGAAGTACAATTCCCAATTTAGCAATTTCATAATTTAGTGGTTTCTGCTATATCAGAGCTATTTGAAATCTATCCCTAAAAGGGTATATAATATTGAAGGTGCACATAGGGTCATTCAGAATAACTTCACACACACGCTTCTGTGCATTTCCAAGTCTAATTCTGTCACTAAATCCATACCGGTGACCCAGCGCCTAAATACTAGGCCTCAAATTTAAATCCCTCTAAATCTCTCGTTACCCACCACTGTACTGTTGTTGCTGGGCAAGATATTTAGTGTCCGTCAAAGCACATTTTTTGTTCTGGGTTGAAGTACAATTCCCAATTTAGCAATTTCATAATTTAGTGGTTTCTGCTATATCAGAGCTATTTGAAATCTATCCCTAAAAGGGTATATAATATTGAAGGTGCACATAGGGTCATTCAGAATAACTTCACACACACGCTTCTGTGCATTTCCAAGTCTAATTCTGTCACTAAATCCATACCGGTGACCCAGCGCCTAAATACTAGGCCTCAAATTTAAATCCCTCTAAATCTCTCGTTACCCACCGCTGTACTGTTGTTGCTGGGCAAGATATTTAGTGTCCGTCAAAGCACATTTTTTGTTCTGGGTTGAAGTACAATTCCCAATTTAGCAATTTCATAATTTAGTGGTTTCTGCTATATCAGAGCTATTTGAAATCTATCCCTAAAAGGGTATATAATATTGAAGGTGCACATAGGGTCATTCAGAATAACTTCACACACACGCTTCTGTGCATTTCCAAGTCTAATTCTGTCACTAAATCCATACCGGTGACCCAGCGCCTAAATACTAGGCCTCAAATTTAAATCCCTCTAAATCTCTCGTTACCCACCGCTGTACTGTTGTTGCTGGGCAAGATATTTAGTGTCCGTCAAAGCACATTTTTTGTTCTGGGTTGAAGTACAATTCCCAATTTAGCAATTTCATAATTTAGTGGTTCCTGCTATATCAGAGCTATTTGAAATCTATCCCAAAAAGGGTATATAATATTGAAGGTGCACATTGGGTCATTCAGAATAACTTCACACACACCCGCTACTGTGTATTTCCAAGTCTAATTCTGTCACTAAACCCATACCTGTCACCCAGCGCCTAAATACTAGGCCTCAAATTTAAATCCCTCTAAATCTCTCGTTACCCACCGCTGTACTGTTGTTGCTGGGCAAGATATTTAGTGTCCGTCAAAGCACATTTTTTGTTCTGGGTTGAAGTACAATTCCCAATTTAGCAATTTCATAATTTAGTGGTTTCTGCTATATCAGAGCTATTTGAAATCTATCCCTAAAAGGGTATATAATATTGAAGGTGCACATAGGGTCATTCAGAATAACTTCACACACACGCTTCTGTGCATTTCCAAGTCTAATTCTGTCACTAAATCCATACCGGTGACCCAGCGCCTAAATACTAGGCCTCAAATTTAAATCCCTCTAAATCTCTCGTTACCCACCACTGTACTGTTGTTGCTGGGCAAGATATTTAGTGTCCGTCAAAGCACATTTTTTGTTCTGGGTTGAAGTACAATTCCCAATTTAGCAATTTCATAATTTAGTGGTTTCTGCTATATCAGAGCTATTTGAAATCTATCCCTAAAAGGGTATATAATATTGAAGGTGCACATAGGGTCATTCAGAATAACTTCACACACACGCTTCTGTGCATTTCCAAGTCTAATTCTGTCACTAAATCCATACCGGTGACCCAGCGCCTAAATACTAGGCCTCAAATTTAAATCCCTCTAAATCTCTCGTTACCCACCGCTGTACTGTTGTTGCTGGGCAAGATATTTAGTGTCCGTCAAAGCACATTTTTTGTTCTGGGTTGAAGTACAATTCCCAATTTAGCAATTTCATAATTTAGTGGTTCCTGCTATATCAGAGCTATTTGAAATCTATCCCAAAAAGGGTATATAATATTGAAGGTGCACATTGGGTCATTCAGAATAACTTCACACACACCCGCTACTGTGTATTTCCAAGTCTAATTCTGTCACTAAACCCATACCTGTCACCCAGCGCCTAAATACTAGGCCTCAAATTTAAATCCCTCTAAATCTCTCGTTACCCACCGCTGTACTGTTGTTGCTGGGCAAGATATTTAGTGTCCGTCAAAGCACATTTTTTGTTCTGGGTTGAAGTACAATTCCCAATTTAGCAATTTCATAATTTAGTGGTTTCTGCTATATCAGAGCTATTTGAAATCTATCCCTAAAAGGGTATATAATATTGAAGGTGCACATAGGGTCATTCAGAATAACTTCACACACACGCTTCTGTGCATTTCCAAGTCTAATTCTGTCACTAAATCCATACCGGTGACCCAGCGCCTAAATACTAGGCCTCAAATTTAAATCCCTCTAAATCTCTCGTTACCCACCACTGTACTGTTGTTGCTGGGCAAGATATTTAGTGTCCGTCAAAGCACATTTTTTGTTCTGGGTTGAAGTACAATTCCCAATTTAGCAATTTCATAATTTAGTGGTTTCTGCTATATCAGAGCTATTTGAAATCTATCCCTAAAAGGGTATATAATATTGAAGGTGCACATAGGGTCATTCAGAATAACTTCACACACACGCTTCTGTGCATTTCCAAGTCTAATTCTGTCACTAAATCCATACCGGTGACCCAGCGCCTAAATACTAGGCCTCAAATTTAAATCCCTCTAAATCTCTCGTTACCCACCGCTGTACTGTTGTTGCTGGGCAAGATATTTAGTGTCCGTCAAAGCACATTTTTTGTTCTGGGTTGAAGTACAATTCCCAATTTAGCAATTTCATAATTTAGTGGTTCCTGCTATATCAGAGCTATTTGAAATCTATCCCAAAAAGGGTATATAATATTCAAGGTGCACATTGGGTCATTCAGAATAACTTCACACACACGCTTCTGTGCATTTCCAAGTCTAATTCTGTCACTAAATCCATACCGGTCACCCAGCGCCTAAATACTAGGCCTCAAATTTATATCCCGCTGAATTTGAATACAATACATTGGGCCAAATAATATATTTGTTGTTGTGGTGAACCATAACAATGAGAAAAACATCTAGTAAGGGACGCGGACGTGGACATGGTCGTGGTGGTGTTAGTGGACCCTCTGGTGCTGGGAGAGGACGTGGCCGTTCTGCCACATCCACACGTCCTAGTGTACCAACTACCTCAGGTCCCAGTAGCCGCCAGAATTTACAGCGATATATGGTGGGGCCCAATGCCGTTCTAAGGATGGTAAGGCCTGAGCAGGTACAGGCATTAGTCAATTGGGTGGCCGACAGTGGATCCAGCACGTTCACATTATCTCCCACCCAGTCTTCTGCAGAAAGCGCACAGATGGCGCCTGAAAACCAACCCCATCAGTCTGTCACATCACCCCCATGCATACCAGGGAAACTGTCTCAGCCTCAAGTTATGCAGCAGTCTCTTATGCTGTTTGAAGACTCCGCTGGCAGGGTTTCCCAAGGGCATCCACCTAGCCCTTCCCCAGCGGTGAAAGACATAGAATGCACTGACGCACAACCACTTATGTTTCCTGATGATGAGGACATGGGAATACCACCTCAGCATGTCTCTGATGATGACGAAACACAGGTGCCAACTGCTGCGTCTTTCTGCAGTGTGCAGACTGAACAGGAGGTCAGGGATCAAGACTGGGTGGAAGACGATGCAGGGGACGATGAGGTCCTAGACCCCACATGGAATGAAGGTCGTGCCACTGACTTTCACAGTTCGGAGGAAGAGGCAGTGGTGAGACCGAGCCAACAGCGTAGCAAAAGAGGGAGCAGTGGGCAAAAGCAGAACACCCGCCGCCAAGAGACTCCGCCTGCTACTGACCGCCGCCATCTGGGACCGAGCACCCCAAAGGCAGCTTCAAGGAGTTCCCTGGCATGGCACTTCTTCAAACAATGTGCTGACGACAAGACCCGAGTGGTTTGCACGCTGTGCCATCAGAGCCTGAAGCGAGGCATTAACGTTCTGAACCTGAGCACAACCTGCATGACCAGGCACCTGCATGCAAAGCATGAACTGCAGTGGAGTAAACACCTTAAAACCAAGGAAGTCACTCAGGCTCCCCCTGCTACCTCTTCTGCTGCTGCCGCCTCGGCCTATTCTGCTGCTGCCGCCTCGGCCTCTTCCTCCGCCTCTGGAGGAACGTTGGCACCTGCCGCCCAGCAAACAGGGGATGTACCACCAACACCACCACCACCACCTCCGTCACCAAGCGTCTCAACCATGTCACACGCCAGCGTTCAGCTCTCCATCTCACAAACATTTGATAGAAAGCGTAAATTCCCACCTAGCCACCCTCGATCCCTGGCCCTGAATGCCAGCATTTCTAAACTACTGGCCTATGAAATGCTGTCATTTAGGCTGGTGGACACAGACAGCTTCAAACAGCTCATGTCGCTTGCTGTCCCACAGTATGTTGTTCCCAGCCGGCACTACTTCTCCAAGAGAGCCGTGCCTTCCCTGCACAACCAAGTATCCGATAAAATCAAGTGTGCACTGCGCAACGCCATCTGTAGCAAGGTCCACCTAACCACAGATACGTGGACCAGTAAGCACGGCCAGGGACGCTATATCTCCCTAACTGCACACTGGGTAAATGTAGTGGCAGCTGGGCCCCAGGCGGAGAGCTGTTTGGCGCACGTCCTGCCGCCGCCAAGGATCGCAGGGCAACATTCTTTGCCTCCTGTTGCCACCTCCTCCTTCTCGGCTTCCTCCTCCTCTTCTTCCACCTGCTCATCCAGTCAGCCACACACCTTCACCACCAACTTCAGCACAGCCCGGGGTAAACGTCAGCAGGCCATTCTGAAACTCATATGTTTGGGGGACAGGCCCCACACCGCACAGGAGTTGTGGCGGGGTATTGAACAACAGACCGACGAGTGGTTGCTGCCGGTGAGCCTCAAGCCCGGCCTGGTGGTGTGTGATAATGGGCGAAATCTCGTTGCAGCTCTGGGACTAGCCAATTTGACGCACATCCCTTGCTTGGCGCATGTGCTGAATTTGGTGGTGCAGAAGTTCATTCACAACTAACCCGACATGTCAGAGCTGCTGCATAAAGTGCGGGCCGTCTGTTCGCGCTTCCGGCGTTCACATCCTGCCGCTGCTCGCCTGTCTGCGCTACAGCGTAACTTCGGCCTTCCCGCTCACCGCCTCATATGCGACGTGCCCACCAGGTGGAACTCCACCTTGCACATGCTGGACAGACTGTGCGAGCAGCAGCAGGCCATAGTGGAGTTTCAGCTGCAGCACGCACGGGTCAGTCGCACTACAGAACAGCACCACTTCACCACCAATGACTGGGCCTCCATGCGAGACCTGTGTGCCCTGTTGCGCTGTTTCGAGTACTCCACCAACATGGCCAGTGGCGATGACACCGTTATCAGCGTTACAATACCACTTCTATGTCTCCTTGAGAAAACACTTAGGGCGATGATGGAACAGGAGGTGGCCCAGGAGGAGGAGGAGGAGGATGAGGAAGAGGGGTCATTTTTAGCACTTTCAGGCCAGTCTCTTCGAAGTGACTCAGAGGGAGGTTTTTTGCAACAGCAGAGGCCAGGTACAAATGTGGCCAGCCAGGGCCCACTACTGGAGGACGAGGAGGACGAGGATGAGGAGGAGGTGGAGGAGGATGAGGATGAAGCATGGTCACAGCGGGGTGGCACCCAACGCAGCTTGGGTCCATCACTGGTGCGTGGCTGGGGGGAAAGGCAGGACGATGACGATACGCCTCCCACAGAGGACAGCTTGTCCTTACCCCTGGGCAGCCTGGCACACATGAGCGACTACATGCTGCAGTGCCTGCGCAACGACAGCAGAGTTGCCCACATTTTAACCTGTGCGGACTACTGGGTTGCCACCCTGCTGGATCCACGCTACAAAGACAATGTGCCCACCTTACTTCCTGCACTGGAGCGTGATAGGAAGATGCGCGAGTACAAGCGCACGTTGGTAGACGCGCTACTGAGAGCATTCCCAAATGTCACAGGGGAACAAGTGGAAGCCCAAGGCCAAGGCAGAGGAGGAGCAAGAGGTCGCCAAGGCAGCTGTGTCACGGCCAGCTCCTCTGAGGGCAGGGTTAGCATGGCAGAGATGTGGAAAACTTTTGTCAACACGCCACAGCTAACTGCACCACCACCTGATACGCAACGTGTTAGCAGGAGGCAACATTTCACTAACATGGTGGAACAGTACGTGTGCACACCCCTCCACGTACTGACTGATGGTTCGGCCCCATTCAACTTCTGGGTCTCTAAATTGTCCACGTGGCCAGAGCTAGCCTTTTATGCCTTGGAGGTGCTGGCCTGCCCGGCAGCCAGCGTTTTGTCTGAACGTGTATTCAGCACGGCAGGGGGCGTCATTACAGACAAACGCAGCCGCCTGTCTACAGCCAATGTGGACAAGCTGACGTTCATAAAAATGAACCAGGCATGGATCCCACAGGACCTGTCCGTCCCTTGTCCAGATTAGACATTAACTACCTCCCCATAACCATATATTATTGGACTCCAGGGCACTTCCTCATTCAATCCTATTTTTATTTTCATTTTACCATTATATTGCGATGCTACCCAAAGTTGAATGAACCTCTCCTCTGCCTGTGTGCTAGGCCTAAATATATGCCAATGGACTGTTGCAGTGGTGGCTGACATGAAGCCTGATTCTCTGCTATGACATGCAGACTAATTCTCTGCTGACATGAAGCCAGATTGTCTGTTACGGGACCTCTCTCCTCTGCCTGGGTGCTGGGCCTAAATTTATGACAATGGACTGTTGCAGTGGTGGCTGACGTGAAGCCTGATTCTCTGCTATGACATGCAGACTGATTCTCTGCTGACATGAAGCCAGATCGTCTGTTACGGGACCTCTCTGCTCTGCCTGTGTGCTAGGCCTAAATATATGCCAATGGACTGTTGCAGTGGTGGGTGACGTGAAGCCTCATTCTCTGCTATGACATGCAGACTGATTCTCTGCTGACATGAAGCCAGATTGTCTGTTACGGGACCTCTCTGCTCTGCCTGTGTGCTAGGCCTAAATATATGCCAATGGACTGTTGCAGTGGTGGGTGACGTGAAGCCTCATTCTCTGCTATGACATGCAGACTGATTCTCTGCTGTCATGAAGCCAGATTGTCTGTTACGGGACCTCTCTGCTCTGCCTGTGTGCTAGGCCTAAATATATGCCAATGGACTGTTGCAGTGGTGGGTGACGTGAAGCCTCATTCTCTGCTATGACATGCAGACTGATTCTCTGCTGACATGAAGCCAGATTGTCTGTTACGGGACCTCTCTGCTCTGCCTGTGTGCTAGGCCTAAATATATGCCAATGGACTGTTGCAGTGGTGGGTGACGTGAAGCCTCATTCTCTGCTATGACATGCAGACTGATTCTCTGCTGTCATGAAGCCAGATTGTCTGTTACGGGACCTCTCTGCTCTGCCTGTGTGCTAGGCCTAAATATATGCCAATGGACTGTTGCAGTGGTGGGTGACGTGAAGCCTCATTCTCTGCTATGACATGCAGACTAATTCTCTGCTGACATGAAGACAGATTCTCTGTTACGGGACCTCTCTCCTCTGCCTGTGTGTGTGCTGGGCCTAAATATATGCCAATGGACTGTTGCAGTGGTGGCTGACGTGAAGCCTGATTCTCTGCTATGACATGCAGACTGATTCTCTGCTGACATGAAGCCAGATTCTCTGTTACGGGACCTCTCTCCTCTGCCTGTGTGCTAGGCCTAAATATATGCCAATGGACTGTTGCAGTGGTGGCTGACGTGAAGCCTCATTCTCTGCTATGACATGCAGACTAATTCTCTGCTGACATGAAGACAGATTCTCTGTTACGGGACCTCTCTCCTCTGCCTGTGTGTGTGCTGGGCCTAAATATATGCCAATGGACTGTTGCAGTGGTGGCTGACGTGAAGCCTCATTCTCTGCTATGACATGCAGACTAATTCTCTGCTGACATGAAGCCAGATTGTCTGTTACGGGACCTCTCTCCTCTGCCTGTGTGTGTGCTGGGCCTAAATATATGCCAATGGACTGTTGCAGTGGTGGCTGACGTGAAGCCTCATTCTCTGCTATGACATGCAGACTAATTCTCTGCTGACATGAAGACAGATTCTCTGTTACGGGACCTCCCTCCTCTGCCTGGGTGCTGGGCCTAAATATATGCCAATGGACTGTTGCAGTGGTGGCTGACGTGAAGCCTCATTCTCTGCTATGACATGCAGACTAATTCTCTGCTGACATGAAGACAGATTCTCTGTTACGGGACCTCTCTCCTCTGCCTGGGTGCCGGGGCCTAAATATCTGAGAATGGACTGTTCCAGTGGTGGGTGACGGGAAGCCAGATTCTCTGCTATGGAACCTCTCTCCAATTGATTTTGGTTAATTTTTATTTATTTAATTTTTATTTTAATTAATTTCCCTATCCACATTTGTTTGCAGGGGATTTACCTACATGTTGCTGCCTTTTGCAGCCCTCTAGCCCTTTCCTGGGCTGTTTTACAGCCGTTTTAGTGCCGAAAAGTTCGGGTCCCCATTGACTTCAATGGGGTTCGGGTTCGGGACGAAGTTCGGATCGGGTTCGGATCCCGAACCCGAACATTTCCGGGATGTTCGGCCGAACTTCTCGAACCCGAACATCCAGGTGTTCGCTCAACTCTAGTTATACTAGAGATGAGCCAATCCATTTGTCTCATCATCAGGGCATCTTAATCTGTGGGGGTCTGGCCAAGCAGGTGAAGAAGATTGTCAGGGCTTGTCGTTAAAATCGATTTCCTCACCTCTAGGTTATACCCATGTCAGATGGCATATTGCTAAGATATGTCAACAATGTCAGATAGGTGCTTGTGGGACCCGCTCCTATCTTCAGAACAGGGCCCCCATAGAAATGCATGCCCTCCCTCCACTTCTATGGGAGTTCCTAAAATGGCAGAGTGGGCGCTCGGCTATTTTCAGAAGTCCCGTAGAAGTGAATGGAGAGTGCACCGAGCATGGACCGACACGTCTCCATTCACCACTATTGGACTGCTTGAAAAAGTCAAGCTGGCGCTCACCTTTTTTACAGACTCCCAAAGCAGTGAATGGAGGGTGGCCGCTCTTGCACTGTTTGATCTCCTTCACTTTGGGGACTCATTTTGGCGTTAGGAGCGGATCTCAGAGGTAGAACCAGCACCTATCTGACATTAGGGGCATAAACTAGCAATATGCCACCAATTTATGAGATGGGAATACCCCTTTAAGGCTAGCTGCACTCTTTGCGTGTTTGTATGAAGAAAATTTGCATGAAATATACACAAAAATAGCATGAAAAATAGAACATATAAATCCGCACAATTTATCATATTTTTTGTGTGGCTTTTATGTGTTATTTTTGTTGCGCTTTTTGGTACAGACTTTCTGTTTATTTTAACAACCCCATTGAATTCTATGAGGAAAACCACTATATATAAGGTGCGGAATCCACAGATTTAAAAATTTTTCATAGCAGGTCAATTTTCACTTTTAAAAAATACACAAAATGTAAAATGAGAATTGCTAAATTTACTTTGTTGCTACTGAATTACGCTGTAGTTTTTCTGCATGAAAATGATGGTGAAAAAGACGCACATAATCTGCATGGTGTACTGCCCTTAGGGGGAAATTTATCATAAGGGGAATTTTTGAAGTCAGGTTTGCTTGGGTCGGCATTGCCATTATTTGCACCAAATTTATCAAACATCGCAAGTTGTTTGATAAGTTTGGTGCATCTTTAAAGGGGTTTTCTCATCTCAGACAATGGGGGCATATCGCTAGGATATGCCCCTATTGTCTTATAGGTGCGGGTCCCACACCTATATCGAGAATGGAGCCCCAAAAGTGAAGGAGAGGACACTGCGCATGCGCAGCCGCCCTCCATTCATTTCTATGGGGCTAGCTTGGCTATTGCCGTCTGCCACATAGAAATGAATGGGAGCATGGGCCGCGCATGCGCGGCACACTCCCATTCACTTCTGTGGGAGAAGCGGGGATTAGCGCTTGGTGGTGGATGGACCCCGGGAAATCTGGGGTCCTCCAGCCACAGTGCTCCCCGCTCCGTTTCTCGATATAGGTGTGGTTCCCAGCGGTGGGACCCGCACCTATCAGACAATGGGGGCATATCCTAGCGATATGCCCCTATTGTCTAATATGGGATAACCCCTTCAAAGGGAAAGTGACTTATTGTTTAAATCAAGTTTGTATGTTAAATATAGTTTTAAAGTAGTCACTATCTGTATAAAAAACCCATAAAATCCTGCAGTCTTCGCACTGGCCACTAAGCCTAATCGTAGGCGTCACTTCTCGATCTGTACAGATCACTTTTCAGCAGTCAACTCATTATCTTTACATGCAAGATTACTATAACCGATATCACCTATAT
The DNA here is from genome assembly GCF_014858855.1 of Bufo gargarizans. NCBI lineage: Eukaryota > Metazoa > Chordata > Amphibia > Anura > Bufonidae > Bufo > Bufo gargarizans. The sequence goes on along the minus strand of NC_058082.1, from coordinate 462,753,917 downwards.
ATGGATAATACAGGATTCACCATTCACAATAGGTGAACAGGTCACAGAGCATGCTTAGAAAACTCTCCCATAGAAGGCGATGAGCCCCCTCCTGACCATTGTGTCTATGGACAATGGGGCTGCCATAACACAGACTTCTAAATGCTGTTAAGAACAGCTCAGGCAGGATGGCCGCCCCCATAATTATGTTCGGGAAATGGAATTCGAAAAAAATCTGCAATCAGAAATTAAAGACAGATTAGAAAAAGAAGGAGATGTGTCATTTTAACAGGCAGAAAATATTGACACATTCCCTTTAAATATGGCCGGAGCGGTTACTCCAGTTTACATGCCACCACCCTGCTGGAGTGAACTTGCAATATTTGTGTGACTTTTAAATTTCTTAAATCTGGCCTGCACCTCATTTAAGCTACTTTCACTTCTGCGCTTTCCCTTTCCGGTATTGAGATCCGTCATAAGAAAACGTTTCAGTTTTGTCTCTATTCACTATCAATAGGGACAAAACTGAACTGAACGGAACAGAGTTCACCAGAACGCATTCCGTTCTGTTTGGTTGCGTTACCAAGGCGGACACAAAACCGCCAGATAGTGCTGGATCAGTTTTTTCAAACACAAAAAAAAAACGGCACCTATTGACTTACATTGGTTTTATTTCCAGATCCTTCTTGTTCATTTTAGCGATAATTCAATCGGATCCGTTCTGAACGGATGCAGACAGTTGTGTTATCATTAGAGTTGAACTGGGTATCAAAGTATCGATACCCAATTGATTCTTTTAGACCCTGATTTACACGATACTGGGTTTTACTGTTAAACGATAGCAGCGCAGCCTAGTATCAGTTAGAGAACATGGCACGCGCCGCTCTCAGCGCGCACCATGTTCTCTTCAGCAGCACAGTGGAGAAGGAGGCAATCTCTCTCTCCCTCCCTCCCCACTGTGTGCAGCTGCTGCTGCCTCCAATGGGAACATAGTACTGAGGTGGAGGGGAGGGGCTGTGGCCACTGCGCCACCAATGAAGATAATTAACATGTTAATTCAAGTGTAGGCGGCAGGTGGCGGCGGCGCTATCACATCCCGGCACTAATTTCAGAAACTGGAGCAAGTGCTGTAAAATCACAAAAAGTCATATGTTTTTTTTAAAAACTGGTGCAAACTAGAACTAGTGTAGTTGCCCCTAGCAATAAATCAGATTCCACCTTTCATTTGCCAAAGGAGCTATGAACAATGAAAGGTGGAATCTGATTGGTTGCTATGTGCAACTACACTAGTTCTACTTTACACCAGTTTGATAAATCTCCCCCTACTTTCTTAAAGTCAAAGGGAGTCATTTATCAAACAGAACTACGCCTAAATTAGGCATATTTCTGGCGCAGATTGTGGTGCGATTCTGTGACTTCTCCCCACTAACACCAGGCCGAAGAAAGTGGGCGCTGTGTGGGCGGGGATAGGCTGGCAGGGCCGTCTCATTTGCCACTTTCGGATGCCTGTTTTAGCTGTGGTATTTAGTAACAGAAATACAGCCACAAACCGGCACAGGACAACATGAAGGTATGTAGACATATAAAATTAACGAAATGCAAATTGAACGAAAAAAAGAGGAATCTTAGGGTATATTCACTCTAGCGTTGTTAGAATCCGACAGTGCCTGCTGGTATTCCGGAATCCGTATGCAAGCGGATATCTTTTTTTCCGGATCCAGATAGACTTATGCATTGAAATACCAGATCCATCTTTCTGGTATCATCCGGAAAACCGGATCCGGTATTCAATTTTTTTCAAAGCTAGAAAGAACTGCGCATGTGCAGACTGGAAAACCGGATCCAGCGATTCGGCAATTTCCGGAACACTTTGTACCGGACCGGGCATTAATACATTTCAATGGAAATTAATGCCGGGATAGTGCAGTAGTATTCCAGGATTTTGGCCGGAAAAAATACCGCATCATGCTGTGGTATTTTGTCCGGTCAAATACCGTACAAGGGACGGAACGGAAGACATCCTGATGCATAGTGAACCGATTGCTTTCCATTCAGAATGCATTAGGTCAAAACAGAACATTTTTTTTTTCCGGTATTGAGACCCTTTACTGGATTTTAATACCGGAAAAGAATAACGTTAGTGTGAAAGTACCCTAAATCCAATCAATATTTGGTGTGACCGGCCTTTACCTTCAGAACAGCATCCGTCCTCATCGATACACCTGCACACAGTTTTTGAAGAAACTTGACAGGATCAGCCTGGAGAACCAACCACAGGTCTTCTGTAGATGTAGGCTTGCTCAAGTCCTGTCACTACCATTAGGTCACCTAGTGAGGGAACAGTTATTTCCAATACAGCTTCACCGTAAATGCTATTTGTTGTGTGTACAGAACCAAATAATCCAGTATAGAAGAGTGCAGGGCCCATGATGGGGAATAGCAGGGTTTATTTCAGGACATCAGTCTGATTAGAGGAAAAGTCCTGACGTGTAAACCCAGCCTTATGTCAAAAGACTGCAAATGTCTAGTAAAAAGGAGAGCAGACTTTGATCTCCTCCCTCGGTGAGGAAAGTGACTGCTGCTGCCACCTCTGCCATATAAACACACCGTGATGTGCCAGTCACACTTCCTCCAAGCAAACCGTAAGCGACACCTTCTGGGGCAGTCGGCAGTAAGATGCAGTTTCTCTGCTTGAAAAAAACGTGCAATTTTATTAACTCATAATCAGCTGTGTTTTTCTAAGATGCACTTTTATTCATATACTGTTACATAAATAGCGCCAGCATATTCAGCAGGGCAGTGCACAGATTAGTCCCTATGTTGCCAGCGAGGCTCACAATTTAGGCTACTCACAGTTGCGCTTTCCCTTTTTGCTATTGGGCCTCATATCGCGGGAAAATGCTTCCGTTTTGTCCCTATTCGTTGTCATTGGGTGCAGAACTGAACTGAACGGAACAGAATGTACCAGAATATGTTCTGTTTGGTTGCGTTTTTCTGTCCGCGATGTGGTGTGGAGCAAGACAATGTAAGTCAATGGGGACGGATCCGTTTTCTCTGATACAATAGAAAACGGATCCTCTCTCTATTGACTTTTAATGGTGTTCATGACGGATCCGTCTTGGCTACTTTAAAGATAATCCAACTGGATGCAGACGGTTGTATCATTATGACGGAAGCGTTTTTGCTGATCCAAGACGGATCCAGCAAAAACACTGGTGTGAAAGTAGCCTTAGAAGTTGGTGACCCAGCCTTCCCACTTGTTTTTTTTTTCCGCTAGAGCTACTAGTATTAAATGTCATGGGCCAAATACACAGTTGAGTCTCATTATTATGACCACTTCCTACTTTTGATGTCAGCAGCGCGTAGCTCATGAAGGACGTCACGTGTGGTGAGCTTGCTTGGTGGGTGAATAAGGTGTGTGATAGGATGTCTTCACACATATCCCTTGTTGCTGTATTGAGTAAAAATGACAGATTGTTGGAGTTGTAAAAGGGATGATTATTGGATTTCAGGCCAAAGGTGGCCGTAATCTAAAACGGCGCAGTTTGTGAACGGTTCATGTGCTGCTGTAGTGAAATTGTTTCATGAGTGGACAAATGGCACCATTGTGAATAAGCAACGCGGAAACTGCGCGGCATCACGAGCCATTGATGTCAGAGGTGAACATCAGCTATGAAGGTGCGAGAGGGCAGACCGAAATGTTACAACGGAGCAGCTCACAGCCAAAATCAACCAGATGTGTCTAAAACAACAGTTCAGCGACACCCTACTGCATAGAAGCTCTTCATCGAATGGATGGATGTTGGCATGTCAGGTGAGAAACATCAGAGAACAAACACCCTGCAACCATTGCTGGAAGAACACATGGTGTCATAGACTCCAATTAGTAATACCTAAGTGTAATAAAGTCAAAATAAACAACCACCCCAAATTAATAATTACGTTTTATTAATGGTTTATAATTGGCCACGGTGTCTAATGTTACCCAAAAATGATTCAAAGTAAACCACAATAATCTACCAACAACATTAGCTATAACCAACAATTTAGGTTTACCTTCATCTAAGGAAAATGCATTCTGTTTGTTTTTCAGCATCTGTAGTTTGGCCTGTACCTTATTTGTTAATTTTATATGTTGGTTCCAACGATGTGGGCAAAATTAGCACACATTTATACATAAATTAATAAAAAAAAATAGTATTTAAAATTCAAACTCTTTTCCCACAATCCAAATTAGCTTTTTCCGACATAGTACCCATTTGGGATTGGAGGTCAAAAAATGTGGGCTTTATGGAAAAAATTTGAATCCTTATAAACAAGAACATGAAAAAATTCATGATAATTCTAAACAAACTTCATCCGATATTGAATTGGACATCTTCAATGTTGGGTCACAAAATTTGATGGAGAAGGGCTACGGTGTAAGTTAGCCAGGTAGCTTGCTATTTGGCGGTTGGGGTAATAGTCACTCTCTGAGTGGACTAGGTATTTATTAATTATCTGATTTGAATTTTATTGAAGAATGTTTATTGGTCGAAGAGATGAGTTTGTTTCCTAATATAGAGCTAGAATTCCATCAACCTATCTTTTTTATGGTGTTCACTTTAAGTGCTAGTTTGTAAGCATGCGTTGCAGCTCCAATTCGAAACGAATGGGCAGACATCTTTCCTTTATGTAATTCAAAATGTTTTTTACATTTAGATAGTATAAAAATGAATTGGAACTTAGTTAAAGGGGATCTATCTGCGTGCATGAAAAGTGGACCTGATAATTTAGACCTGGTAATTAACCAATCTTTTAATGCCTGAACAGGACATATTGTGGAGGAATGAATTTTATTCAAACTCAACCAAATTTCATTACCTTGTTGGCCAGTTTTGGATCTTTTTATGAAATTTTGATTCTATTTGGATAAATGAATAAATCGTTAATTAATAATGGTGCTTTTTTTGTTCTATTTGCAGCTGTGAATTCACTCATGCGAAGTGCACCGAAAAACAAAAGTAGAAAGGCCGCTTTAAAAAGGCATGTCTCATAAGGAGATGGTACACATTCTTGTAAAAATTCTGGTATTGGTATGGTTCTAGTTTTTTTAGGGTTAATTCTTTTTCATCCTTTGATTATTTGTTTTAACAGAAAAATGAATGTGAATGGGAGGATATTAGAAATTTTTTGGAAAAAAAGATGCCGGATAAGATTTTTTGAATGTAATCTCCTTTTTTGCCCAATTTGACATGATTCGCAATAAAAAGGATAACTTGAAAAATATTATTATCCTGCTCCTTAAATTGACTGAACAGAATGTACTCCATTTATTCCATGCGGCTGAATAAGCAGCCCATGTAGACGGGGCTAGAGCGTTACAAACTAAACTGTTGATCAATTCCAAATCGACTTCCAAAGTTTTGAAGGACAAGGGATTCCTTTCTCCTCTGCTTCCGGTACCAGATGTCTGAATTGAGAGAAATTCTGCTGAGACAAAGAATCTGCAATTATATTAGACCTACCTTTTATCCAAATATAATTGTTTAAACATATTAAGACAATTTGCCTTAGGACGTTAACTACTGCCTCAGTTTTGCAGCTAAGCAATTTATTGAAAAAAACACACCCTTAGGCCCCATGCACACGGCCGTTGTTCACAGCCGTGTGCGGGCCGTGGAACCGCGGCCTGGATCCCTCCTGAGAGCAGGAGCGCACAGCGTCACTGGTTGCTATGACGCCGTGCGCCCCCTGCTGCCGGCACAGTACAGTAATACACTGGTATAGATCATACCAGTGTGTTACGGCAGCAGCAGGGAGCGCACGGCGTCATAGCAACCAGTGACGCCGTGCGCTCCTGCTCTCAGGAGGGATCCAGGCCGCGGTTCCACGGCCCGCACACGGCTGTGAACAACGGCCGTGTGCATGGGGCCTTATTGTCAGAGAACAATGAGGGTGGGTTCACACTAGTGTTAGGGATTCCGTTATGGCTTTCCTTTATAACATGGTTATAACGGAATACCCAGACAGAATGCAAAACGGAAGCCTTTAAAAGGCATTCCGTTTGCTTTCCATCCTAATAGAAGTCTATGGGAAAGCATAACGGATCCGTCTGGGTCCCATTATGCAAGACGGAAAACAAAGTCCTGTTGACAGGACTTTGTTTTCCGTCTTGCATAATGGGACCCAGACGGATCCGTTATGCTTTCCCATAGACTTCTATTAGGATGGAAAGCAAACGGAATGCCTTTTAAAGGCTTCCGTTTTGCATTCCGTCATAATACATGTCTATAGGCAGAAGAACAAATCCGTCCTTCCGTCTTATGGATTCCGTTATTTTCATAAGACGGAATCCCAAACACTAGTGAGAACCCACCCTAAGATTCCTTTGTTTTTAAAATTAGTTTGCAAAATTGTTAGAGCTACCAATACCGGAAATAGTTCCAAGAAATTGAAGTTTTTTATAAATGGTTCTATTAACCAATCTTTTAGCTATTTTTTAGCTGACCACTGATTCTTAAAAATTGCTCCATAACCAACTGAAGCCGCAGCATCCGTAAACAACTGAAGTGAGTCAGAATCAATAAATTCCTGCTGCCACATGGATCTATCGCTATAATCCTCCAAAAAGCATAACCAAATTTGGATGTCATCTTTTATTTGTTTGGACAGTCGTATATAATCAAAAGGATGTTTCTTTCCCGCTGTGGCAGAATATATATACATTTAGAAAAGATTCTCCCCATAGGGATCACTCTGGCTATACAATTTAAAGATTCCAAAGCAGATTTTAAGCGTCTTAATGTGGTTTTCTTAGACCTTAATAGGTTATATAATAAAATCCTAGAGGAATAATTTTTTCCTCTGGAATCTTAAATTCAATTTTTTCCGTGTCAGTGGATATACCCAGAAATTTGATATTTTTTGTGGGGTATACAGTTTTTTCTTCTACTAGTGTAATTTTTTAGTAATCAGAAATATTTTAGAATTTATTAAGCAGGTTGATACAATCGTCTGATTTATCATTACCAATGATCAGAAAATGAAATAAAAGCAGGATAGGAAAAACCCATAGGAAGTGCTTTGTCATAATTAAATTTACCTTCCAATTGGAAGCCTAGTGAACCCCCAGTTGGGTTAATAGGTAACAATCTGAAGGCAGATTTAACGTCTGTTTTTGCCATGAGCGCATTTCTACCTGCTTTGTTAAGTAAGGATAGTGCTTGATCAAACAATGCATAATGTACTGTTGAAACATTTTTATCAATTAGATCATTTAGAGAATTATCTTTTGGGTATAATAAATTATGTATTAGGCGGTAGATATTAACCTCCTTTTTTGGTACTAAACTAAGAGGCGAAATTCTAAGGTTAATGAAAGGGGGCTGTAAAAAGGGGCCAACTACCTCTGAAATTTCTTTATCATTTTTTTCTTGAACAGCTTTTTTGTTAATATTTACAGATTTTAAGTTTTTAACGAAGGAACAACTAGAACCAACAAAAGTGGGTACATAAAACCCGTTCGTGAAAGCCTCAATTTATATTTGATCTTTAGTTTTGTCTGGGTATACTTTTAAATAGTGGTTGAGCCTTGGTAGTATGAATGGTGTCACCTCCTCTATTGGACTCTTTATTTGTTTGTGTAATGTTGACCATGTTTTTTAAAACATTATGTCGCTGGGTGATTACCGCTGCAAAAAGTGCACTTGTGTTTATATTTAAAGTTTGCTTCCCATCCGCATACTGACTCGTTGAAGGCAAAGCAAACCCCTTTTTTTGGGGAAATTCCCGGCGAAAAAGATTGGACCTTTGAGGTTACATGAGGTTAATCCAAAGGCCCACGTCCTTGGAACCCCGGGTATACTGCCAATTTTGGTCGGAAGGATTCATCATAGATAATCCTTGCATTATCTACCTGCTATCTAGATGATGAAATAATCCGACACAGTGTATCGGATGTTTCTCACTCATTACTGCTGTGTATATGCAAAAAAAGTTTTTTGTTGGTTTCTTTTTCTCTGTTCCTCTTCTTTTTTGTCTAATTTTACTGTTTCTTTTGAAGAAGGGAGGAGAGAAAAAATCTCAATGTATTCTCTCTACAAATTTTTTCTTTTGTTTGAAGTGACAAATGGTAACCCAGTGGGGATATCTGGCAGGGCATAGTTTCTTTTAAAGGGGTTTTAAAACCAGGGAGCCCCTCTGACTTGAGGCTCCGACAATCTTCTTTGCCCTGCGCTAAATCATGCAGGACAAAGGCATTTTTAGGAGTTCCAGTGACGTACCGGGGCTCTCCATGGGGCTGGCAGGAAGCCCGGTTACGTCAGCGGCACTGATGGGCGGGCTTTAGCGCTGCCCTAGCCAGTAAAATGGCTAGGGCAGCGCTAAAGCCCGCCCATCAGAGCCGGTGATGTCACCGAACGCACTGCCGGGTGGAAGATTCCGCCCGGCAGTGTGTTATGATAAACAAAAGAGCCCGTGCATGAGATGCTCCGATGCTAGCCTCAGGGGGGCTGCCTGGGTGAAAATAAGGGTATGTCCGGGTTCAGCTCTGAACCCGGACAACCCCTTTAAAGATGTTTCTTTTATCCTACAGCCAGCCTCCAAAGATGGGATTAAACATTTGTCCTTCTGAAATTCCAAATTTCCCGTAGTACAAATATTGTCTGATTTGTTTGCGGTTACATTGGGACACTCCTCCCATGAATCTATGCCTGGTGAATACCAGACAGAATTTGTATTTTGAGTGTTTTTATTTTGAGAAATAAAAGAATTGAAATCTTTGAATAACTGAACCTTATCAGTACAAAAGGTGTCAGCATTCAAATAAATATGTCTAATTGATTACTAATTGGTGTTGATGTAATGTCATTCTCACCATCCTGTGTGTTTCTAGGTGCTGTAGTTTGATTGACTGTTGGTGAGTATTTTGTTTCTTCTATTTACTCCTCGAGCTGTGTGACGCAGTAAAATTGGTATTTCTGCATTTTACATCTGATTGGGGAGGAGAATAACTTGTTTTTTTCCTTTCTGTTTTTTTTGTAGGCGGAGAAGAAGCCGGAGGATCGCTGAGAGTGTGCGACACGATGATGTCACTTCTAGGTGCCGACTCTGCGTTCCTAGATGAAGAGGCAGCGCAGACCGGATGAATGGATTTGTGGATCAAGATCTTCGCCTGAGAAATCTTCCTGGAGGCATCGTCTGAGCCAAGCTTCTCCACCGTAAGGCCTCTTTCACACGGGCGTCATGTTTTCTTCGCAGCAGTTCGGGTTTGGGTTAGGTGTTCTGTAGATTGTATTATTGTCCCTTATAACATGGGTATAAGGGAAAATAATACCATTCTTAATACAGAATGCTTAGTACAATAGGGCTGGAGGGGTTAAAAAAAAAAATATGTAACTCACCTTAATCCACTTGATCGCACAGCCGGCATCTCTTCTGTCTTCTTCTTTGCTGTGCACAGGAATAGGACCTTTGATGACGTCACTGTGCTCATCACATGGTCCAATCACATGGTTCATCACCATGGTGAGGGACCATGTGATTGGATCATGTGATGTGACGTCACCACAGGTCGACATTACAGAAGAAGACAGAGATCCGCAACTACGCGATCAAGTGGACTCGGTGAGTTAATTTTTTTTATTTTTAACCCCTCCATCACTTTTGTACTATGCATTCTGTATTCAGAATGCTATTATTTTCCCTTATAACCATGTTATAAGGGAAAATAATACAGATCGGGTCCCCAGCCCGATCGTCACCTAGCAACCATGCGTGAAAATCTCACCGCATCCGCACTTGCTTGCGGATGCTTGCGATTTTCACGCGGCCCCATTCACTTCTATGGGGCCTGCGTTGCGTGAAAAACGCAGAATATAGAGCTTGCTGCGATTTTCACGCAACACACAAGTGATGTGTGAAAATCACAGCTCATGTGCACAGCCCCATAGAAATGAATGGGTCAGGATTCAGTGCGGGTGCAATGTGTTCAACTCACGCATTGCACCCGCGTGGAATACTCGCCCGTGTGAAAGGGGCCTAAGTTTCAGCTTTTGTAATTAATTGTTTGAGTAATTATTTTTTCATTTTTTATTTCAGGTGCAGGTCCGGATTCTTTGCTGCCGCTTACGTGAGCGCGCAGCAACTGACATGTCTTCTCTTTTATGGGTATCCACGAGACTGACTGTTGATCCATCCTCCAATCAAGCTGTTCCTTCACCTTCATGAGGACTTCAGACTGCTCCATTCACATCTGTTACCAGGTAAGTAATACTGATAAATATAACACTTGCACATGTAAATAGTGGGGGGTCATGACACCATGTCCCCAATTATTTGCATCCGCAAACAAGGTCTTATCAATCTAGTCGTGGCAGCTTGAAGGTCTGGGGAATATTTTCGTGGCATTCTCTGGACCCACTTATCCATGTAGAAGGCACCCTCAACCAATTTGGGTATGAGGCCTAGTTCACACTTCAGTGTTTGGTCAGTGATTTCCATCAGTGATTTGTGAGCCAAAACCAGAAGTGGAGCCTCCATAGACATTAGGTAGAAGGGAAAGATCTGCTCCTGTTCTATGTTTAGAGCTGCACCTGGTTTTGGCTCACAAATCACTGATGGAAATCACTGACCAAACACTGAAGTGTGAACGAGGCCTGAATCTATCCTTGCAGATCACATATACCCATACATGCTAATTGTCTTCCAGCAAGATAATGTGCCATTTCACACAGCTAGAAATGTCCAACACTGGTTGGAAAAGCATGACCATGACTTCCAAGTACTAACTTGGCCTCCTAATTCCCCAGACTTGAACACAGTTGAGCATCAGAGAGACCACCTTGAACCTTGTCCATGTCTATTGTATCGTGTGTCATTGTATCGTGTCCGCTCTATGGATGTACTGTAGTCAGCATGGCTCCAGATCCTTGTGACAAGCTACCAGGACCTTATTGAGTCACACCCAGCCCATCTAACTGCTGTCCATAGTGCACATGGCGGTTAGGGCTCGTTCACACGAACGTTTTTTGGTGTTCCGCATACGGGCAGTTTTTATCGTTCCGTATGTGGTCCGTACACGGAACCATTCATTTCAATGTGTCTGCAAAATAAACAGAAGTGTATTCTGTTTCTGTATTTTCGTTTTTCCGTACTGCAAAAAGATAGAACATGTCCTATTATTGTCCAACAAATCACGGTCCTTGGCTCCATTCAAGTCATCAGAATACATGCGGAATGCAACCATATGTCATCCGTTTTTGCAGAACCACCTGTTCTTCAGGTTTAGGTCAGCCCACTTTTGTCATGTGCTTCTTGTTTACAAATATTGGCAGCGCACATGACCTGGAAAGTCCCTGAGGCCTTCAGTAGCTGCATGTCAGAAAAGTGAAGATGGATGTGGAGAAGCTAATCACACAGATCCAAGAAAGACCCCAAATCTAGGACACCTGGTGTGACGGGTACCATGACCGTGTAGCCAATGAGTGGGCATGGGAGGAGGTGGCGCAACATATGATGGTCAGCCAATGGGAGAAAGCAAATTCAAAAAAGTGGCGTGACTTAGGTAAGACTACCCATGCTTAAGTTTTTTTTTGTTTAAGTATATTTCAGTGTACATTTTATGTAGCAGCGTAGCTATAGGGTCCTTGCAGATGAGCGTTGGTCATGCTGCGAGTCTTCAGCAGAGCTCTCAGCCAGTCACATAGCATTATATTGACTTGTGATGCTATGTTAACCCTTTACAGTTCTGGAATGTATTGGATAACACTGGCAGCATTATGTACACGTGTAGTACAATAACGTAAAGGGGGCGGCACCACTGACATCTCCAGGTAAATGGTGGATTCCTATGTGTACCTGTCTATCTCTGCAGTGATTGTGGTGCTCAGCCTCGAAAGCAAGGAAAGTCCACACAATAGCACGAGTCGATAAACAAAAAGGCGGCACTCACCACTGCGGTTAAAAACTAATTTTATTCATCCAACCGGATACAATTAAAATAGGGCTGGGGCGGACTCTTGCCTCTACACAGAATGCGAAGTGGCGACGGCCGGTTCGCGCTTACGTGCCTCTTCGGGCCACTGACTGGCAGCATTATGTCTGTGTTATCCAATACATTCCAGAACTGCTAAGGGTTACATAAGATCATAAATCAATGTAATGCTATGTAACCCCTGGCAGCGATGGGAGTTCAGGCCGGGCGCTGCGCTGCAGACTCGCAGCATGACCAACGATCTGCAAGGGCCCTATAGCTACACTGCTGCACATTGGGGAAGCAGGCCTATTGTGTAATTATCAGCACAACTATGAAGGGGGACATCCAGGGGTGTATATATTTATTGCAAAGAAGTTCCTCCCCCTTGTTTGTTTGGATTTAAACGTGTAAAATAGCAGAATTTGAAGGAAGTTTATGTTGTGTCTTATACACTACTCCCTTTTTGCCTCTATTGTAAAGCATATCAGTGATTTCTTACGTAATTAAATATTATGTTTAGATGCAGCAAATCACATGTACATGCTTCCAAAGTATATAATGGTCAGCCCCCAATAATGTAGACGTTTTTAAAAAATGTACTGTGCCATTCTAGTATTTTATATTATGAACTAATATTCTTTATTTGGAAATATGTATATTATAATACATTTTTGTGTATGTTGTGTTTTAACAGTTTAAAGAGTAAAGACAAGATGGCAATTATATCGTGACCAATTTCGTCATGAATTAATCCTAGCAAAGGGTCATAGTGGTGATGGCGGTTTGCGTAAAAAACTATATATGTATACCTGGCAGCTACAATTTCTGCGGCCCATTTTGGAATTAAGGCCGAAAGTATATGCTACCTGTGTTTGCTACAAAGTATTTATTAATTTATGAAGAGATAATGTGTGATGCTTCCACAAGAAGAATCTGTGCTAATCCTCATTCATTTACAATTTCAGCACCGTGGACAACCTATGAGGATGAAGGGCAACATTCCAGCAGCTCACAAGAGGAGGAGCAAGCTGCCTACTGGGACACATTCCCCACATCCTGTGACCGGTGAGGAGGATGTCAACACACAGGAGCTGACCCATTACCAAATCCAGGGAGAAACTTCTGGTGTGGAAGCTGGAGGAGTCACTGCTTCCAGTCCAGAAGCCTAGGCCAGGCCACGTCAGCGGAGAAGGGGGGCTAGGGCAAATCCTTCTTCTCAATTTGTTAGTCGAGCAGGGGTTGATGGGCAGGTGCTCAATTATTTGAGTGAGAGAAGGAAAGAAGGTAAAGAGGAGAGGATACTTGGTGGCCTAGCTTCCCTGATCCAAGGCTGGCCCCAAGAAAAAAACACAATGTATATGGTTATGATGACATCGGTGGCCGCTATCATGGACTCAAAACCTGACACACTGGAGCTACTTCGCTTTATTAATGCCATGAAGGAGCGACTGTTTGCCCGGTTTATTGAGCCCGAACCGGGACCGAGCATGCCACAAACTCACATCCGCCCTAGCAGTCTTCCTATGCCCCTGTATTCACAGGACCCCCAAACTTGTTGTCGGGCCACAGTACCCGCCACAAAGCACAATCTCCAACAGTACAATCCACCTGGTGATGTGGGTGTTATTCTAGACCAAGTTTGTGGCCCTTTCACCTGAGAGCTTTTTGAACCTTGATTTGTGTTTAATTTATTTTGGACATTTAAGTTATGTCTGAATGTGAAGCCTTTATATTTTTATTTTTTTAATGATAAAAACTTTGGACAATCCAATCTTGTGTGGATCTCTTTATTTTAAATAATAAAAAAACAAATATTACACAATAATTTATTTCAAACATCAAGGGTCACAAGTGACAATGCAAACACATAGTTAATATTTATTTCCAAACCATATGATTTTACAAAAAGTATAGTCTGTATTGCAAAATCAATCTTCAAACATATATAGATAGGTGACATCTTCTTCAATGTGACAATCCCAAGCAGGAAAATTGTAAACCATCGTAATGTGTCATCCATGCAAACCTAAGAAAAGAGAAGGATAGATAATGGAAAAGTTAGCACTCTCACTCAAATAAACATGTTATTCTGGACTACAATACATTTGTTAATGTATTAGGTATAAAGAGGTATTTGAAGGTTTATGTAGGCAAAACATTAGACACTTTTGATGTTAAACACAATCATGTACATTGTCATTGGACATAAAATATTGGGTACTTTTGGTCTAACAGTTTTGACTACAATACACCCCAGCCTGCAGGCCCACATCAAGGGTCCTGTTTGTTTTGTGAGTCCCTACACTATCTACTATAATAAAAAAATAAAACCACTGACTGTAAAATAACAAAATACTAAAATGGCCAGAGTCCAGATTACATCATTGTCTGCCGTCCATCTGCCACGGAAATGATCCCGTAGGGCTGGTAAAGTAATCAGCATAGAGGTCCTGCAGATCCAGGCCGTCCATCACGAGTCTGTTCCAAACCTGTGGAAGAAGAATAGGTACCAGACTCCTCTAAACCAGCATCTAAGGGAGCATCATGAATCCTGACAAAGTTATGCAGGATCACACAAGCTTTAATAACAAGGGTGGCATTGTTCGGCGACATCTGTAAGGATGACAGGAATACTCTCCACTTGTTGGTGAGTATTCCAAATGCACACTCTACATACCGATGGGCTCTAGTCAGCCGATAGTTAAATATGCTGTCACGACCCCTGGTCATGGTCGTGACTCCTTGGGAGCCGCATGCAGTTATCCGCGGTCTGGTGTTGTCGCAACCGCAGCTGGGGGCACTTAGTGGTTTGCCTCAGGTGCGGTTGCCGCGAATAACAGGCATGCGTGCGGTTGCCCTTGGCAACGTGTTTTGGTGTGCACGTCCTTCGTCTGTGTTTGTGTGCACTTCCTGGTCTGTTTGTTGTGCACGAGGTTGTGTTGGTTGTATGCACTTGGACACCTCCCTTCACCTGCGGTTGTTCGCGGCAATGTCTGGTGTTGTGCATGTGGTGGCAGGGTCTCTGCCTGCTGGTTGTTCTGCAGGACACGGTTGCCACGCATGCCGTTGCCAGCGGTGACAGGTGAGTGAGTGTGTGTGCTATTCCCCTTTAAGTTGGTGTTTTCCCTTCTGTGGTGTAGGAAGGGTTAACTCCCTTCCCAGTGTGTGTGTTGTCACTGGGTGTGGTTGACTGGTGGGTGTGGCCTTTTGGCCTATATAGCCTGAGTCTCTTGCAGGCTTCAGTAGGTTGCTCTCAGCCATGCTGGCTGGAGCAGCCTCCTGTCTCCTCCATCTGCCTGGTGAGGACCATCCTTCTGGTCATAAAACCTCTGTTAGTTATATTCATGTTTGGTGTTCAGAAGATGTTTGTGTGGTCTCTTTGTTGGTGCAGCATATGGTTTCCTGGGTTCGTGAGATGTCTGGTGTGTGCTGTGTCCTTTATGTTGCTGTGGACATCAGCACTTGTTCATGGGTTCCAGGTTTGTGTGTCTGTGGCAGGTAAGTGCAGGACTAGTCTCACTTACCTGTCATTTCCATATGTCTGTTGATGTTCCCCCTGTGTTGCTTGGCCGTTGAGACTCCTGCTCCTCCGTGCCTAGGAGGAGTAGGGCGTCTGACTCTGTCCCCTAGTTCAGGGCCGACTTGAGGGCTCATAGGGACTTTTAGGTTCCGGCGTATGAGCCCTCCTACCACCAAGGTCGGCTCATACTGACAGGAGACAGGGTCAGCGTTAGGGACGCAATAGGAGGTGACCTGCTCCCTAACTCTGTGGTCCCGGCCAAGGGGTAACCCAATCATCTCCTGGCACCGCACGGCTGGGGGTTTCCCTCACCGCCAGCCGTGACATATGCGTCGCCTGTCATCCAGATTGCATCTGGGGAAGGGTCGCATGACATGTGGGGCCAAAGCAAACCCTTCATCAGCCACAATTACAAATTGAGCCGGGGGACCCACAGAACTTGGCAGCAATCTGGGCTCTGGGAGGGCAAGTTGGTTGGCATTAAGTCGCTCACTCAATCTGGAAGAACTGAAAATGCGTGCGTCTGCAGTGCTCCCATAGGCCCTGATATCCACAATTATAAACTTATATGTAGTGTCAGCTAAAGCCAACAGCACAATGGAAAAGTATTGCTTATAATTGTAGTACAAGGACCCTGAGTGAGGCGGCTTCTTAATACAAATGTGTTTGCCATCCAGTGCCCCAATGCAGTTTGAAAACTGTACATCAAAATGATAGCCTGCAGCAATTTCGGATCCAATCCTCAGCTTTGGGCTCTGGCATCACCGCTTCTCAGAGTCGCTGCCAAATCATTTCACATGTTTGACGAACAATCTCAGAAATAGTTGACACTCCCAGCAGGAACTCAAAATGCAGAGAAACAAATGAATTCCCAGTCGCCAGAAACCTGAAGAAAGACACAAAAAAAACTATCAATTAAAATTAATAAAACAGCCACTACTGGGGTCACTAATCATAGTGTTGTAAAGTATAACATGCTTAGTTGCCCATATCAAATACATACATTAGACCAGGGATGGGCAAACTGCGGCTCTCCAGCTGTTGTCAAACTACAAATCCCATCATGCCCTGCTGTAGGCTGATACCTATAGGCAGACTGGGCATACTGGGAGTTGTGGTTTTGCAACAGCTGGAGAGGCGCAGGTTGGACATCCCTGCATTAGACAGTGGTTTTTATAAAGGAGCTGTGTAAACTGAAAGGTTTGATATGATTGCTAAGGGCAACTAAGGCAGTTCTACTTTACTACAGTTCAATTAATGACCACAGATATTTACACATAACAACGTGAGTCTAACACACTTCATATCAAGATATTATTTAGATAACCATTGTAATAAATATACATACCTCAACGTCACGATGAGTCGTTCCTCTGGAGAAATGCAGCGCCTCATATTTGTGTCCTGGTGGGTGAGGCCAGGGCGCAGAGACGCTAACAACATGTCAAAGCTGCTCACAGACATACGACAGAACCCATTACATTTCTCAGGATGCTGTCGCAAATCCATGTACAGCGTGAGGAAGTGGCCCTTCCTGCGCCTCTGAGAAACAATGGGGTGAACCCAATGCCTCCTCCTCGGTTCGTTGGTCAGCATAGTTGGCTGCTGTTCATCGTGCCAAGAAACCAGCCAGCGCAGGAAGAGGTCTTCCTCAAGGTTAGCCATTATGCACAGCGGTCGTGTGCATGAGGTCTTCTTCTGAATATTAGCTGGTGGACATAATCATGTGACTTGACCGTCTATAATTGGCTTTGACTTTTTATTAACCAGACCTCATGATTTTGTATAGTAATGCTTCATGATGATGTTGAAATACTACTTGGGAGGTCTCCTGTGAATGGAGAGAGCGTGAAGGACAATAGAGCGACCTTGTATCAACAAAGGAAAAATAGTCCAAGAGCAACCAACAAACCATTTTTCATCCCATCATATCCACCCTTCTATCTAACCTCCACTTGACCCTGAAAAACTGGACTAAAATTTACTGTTGAAATTTGTCACCGTAAAGGGTTTGCAGCTCTACTAAAGGTCACATTCTGTTTTCTTGTAGTGTGAAGGGAAATTTTTAGTGCATTTACTTTAAGCGACCGTACAGAGGGTGACTTTTCACAGTGTCAAAGGCTGCATAGTTACATCTAACTCATGAACCATAACATAATTACAGCAGCAGTCATCATGATGGATGTGACAAGTTATTGCTCACATTGGGCATGGGGGATAGAAGTGACCACATCCATAAACTGGGCAACATTAAAGGGGCTTGCAGGATTTTAATATTAATGGAGCTGTCTGAGTGTTTACTACTGATGTCCTATCCTTAAGGATAGATCATCAGCATCAGATCATTTAAAGATACTTAGTCTCATTTAAGTGGATAGGGATGATCTGCAATACCAATGGGTGGCACTGTGCTTGGTATGCTGCAAGGAGGCCATGGCACTCACTGGAGCACCACAGTCTATTCAGACAGCTGATCAGCAGGACAGGGGTGCACCTGCCCCCACTGATCAGATACTGATGACCTATCCTGAGGTTAAGTTATTAGGGTACTTTTTTACACTATAAATGAATAACCAAAATACCAAAAAGTCATCAAATCTCGACCAGGTCTGGAAAAATTGGGTACTTTAGTTTTTTTTGTTTTTTTTTTCTCTCTCTCTACGTGGGGGGAAATGGGAGGGCGGGTGATGGGAGGTGGTTGGGAATGGGGAGAAAGAAAGAAAAAAATGAAAGATGAACAGTAATTATCATCTGTTAATAATTTTTTCACGTATTGTTGGGGTAATGTTTTTCTACGGATGTATTTATTGTACGAAATCGAAATAAAGATATATTTAAAAAATAAATAAATAAATGAATAAAAATCCAGCTTACCAGTTCAGTCGTGCGACGGAAAAGCCAGGTCAGCTCAGCGTAAACTTCATTCAAATAAACAGATTTTCAGCACGAAGGAGATAAAATCTTGCATGTTCTTTATTGAATATCCCAAACGTACACACGGGGCAGTGAAAGAGGTCCCTCCATGTCCCTGGTCAGACCGGGGACCTCTTTCACTGCACCGTTGGAATATTCAATAAAGAACATGCAAGATTTTATCTCCTTTGTGCTGAAAATCTGTTTATTTGACTGTACTTTCACACTAGCATTTTTTTTTTCTCCGGCATTGAGTTCCGTCACAGGGGCTCAATAGCGGAAAAAAAACTGATCAGTTCAGGATGCATCAGTTCGGTCCCTCTTAGGTTTTTTGGCCGGAGAAAATACTGCATCATGCTGCGGTTTTCTCTCCGGCCAAAAATCCTGAACACCTGCCGGAATGCCAGATCTGCAATTAATTTCCATTGAAATGCATTAATGCCGGATCCTGCCCCAATGTTCTGGCAATACGGATCCGGAATTCCGGTCTGCGCATGCGGAGACCTTTAAAAATGCAAAAATAAATAAATACCGGATCTGTATTTCCGGATGACACCGAAGAGACGGATCCGGTATTTCAATGCATTTGTCAGATGGATCCGCATCCGTCTGACAAATGCATCCGTTTATGTCCGGATTGCCGGCGACGGAACTGCCTGCTGGAATCCTCTGCCACAAGTGTGAAAGTATCCTTAGTATTAAACACTCAGACAACCCCTTTTAATGGCCTTTCCTCAGGAAATTCATCAATATCTAAGAAGATCTGGCTGCTGGGAATTAAAGAAATATGGTCAGGACCAGAAGAGGGGAAAGCAGGATGTCCAGATAGCCTCTCTCAGTGGCCGCCAACACTCCACTTGACAGTGCCAGGGGCAAGTGCTCAACCTGAACTCACCTCATCTGGCCCGTGCAGATACTACTGCCTTCACTAGCTCTCATGTCCTAGCACAGCATCATCCCTGTCCTGCTTCCTCCTTCTAATACAGCCCCTGTATGCAGCTACTCTTAAAGAGGACCTGTCACCACTCCTGACATGCCTGTTTTAATAGCTTCATGCATTTTCCATGTAATAACAATTCTGGAACATCTATTCTTACGGCTCTATGTTGTGCTATTCCTGTATTATTTCTACTAGAAGTTATGAATTAGTTTCTAGCAGTCTGCAGTAAGGGTACAGAGGGGAGGTAACCAGTTGGGTGTGTGTCCCAGCACAGTCTCACTATAGAAAGTTGCATATCAGTATGTAGTAATTAAACTTTACTTACTGTAGGTAACTCTGTAAAAACTCTTTAATGTCCTGGTGATCTTCGGACACCATTTGAGAAGTGCATTGACCAGTTATGTCATCAGCAAGAAGAGCTGTAAAAATTCTAAGGTAAAAGATAATGCCTCTCCCATGGGTCATGAAGCTTTATCAGTTATCCCATAAACTGAACGAACAAAGGTTAATAGGATCACAAGCGACTTGGTGTCCACAGATGAAAACTGGATTACTGAGAATTGTTACTAGACGTTTTATTAAAGGCAATCTCCTGCCAGACTTTATCTACGACTGTTTTCATATATGACGTCATAACCATTGCAAAACCTGCATCTTGATGGCCCTTTAAAACCCTCATCTTGAAGTCAACCAAACCAAGGACTCAGTGTTTCTAAAACTGGTTAGTGTAAAAGCTGAAAAATAACGTGTAAAGTAGTGTCAGATACCTTGTGTCACTTAGTTGTCAACATGGTGAAGTTTTAATAAGTATATGGAAAACCCAGCGGCTCAACCCATAACTGTATGGAACAGGTGCTCACCTACAAGTCCCACCCTAAGGACCAAAGTGAAAACGTAGATAGCAAAAGCAAAGAAGGGGCACACTCAAAAGGGTGCACTTCAAAGAACAAAGATGCACAATTTATTCAACCTAAAAACATATACTCCCCTAAAAATAGATATACATAAAATGCAGGCTCTATACGGATATATGACCTCTAAGTAGCTATGAATGAGTCCCGTATATCAATGCGCCAGTCCCAGGGTGATTCCTATAGCATGTATACAGTTGAAATGAGACCCGTGCTGATGAATAGAAAAGCTGGTACATATACAGTGGAGGAAATAATTATTTGACCCCTCACTGATTTTGTAAGTTTGTCCAATGACAAAGAAATGAAAAGTCTCAGAACAGTATCATTTCAATGGTAGGTTTATTGTAACAGTGGCAGATAGCACATCAAAAGGAAAATCGAATAAATAACTTTAAATAAAAGATAGCAACTGATTTGCATTTCATTGAGTGAAATAAGTATTTGAACCCCTACCAACCATTAAGAGTTCTGGCTCCCACAGAGTGGTTAGACACTTCTACTCAATTAGTCACCCTCATTAAGGACACCTGTCTTAACTAGTCACCTGTATAAAAGACACCTGTCCACAGAATCAATCAATCAAGCAGACTCCAAACTCTCCAACATGGGAAAGACCAAAGAGCTGTCCAAGGATGTCAGAGACAAAATTGTAGACCTGCACAAGGCTGGAATGGGCTACAAAACCATTAGCAAGAAGCTGGGAGAGAAGGTGACAACTGTTGGTGCGATTGTTCGAAAATGGAAGGAGCACAAAATGACCATCAATCGACCTCGCTCTGGGGCTCCACGCAAGATCTCACCTCGTGGGGTGTCAATGGTTCTGAGAAAGGTGAAAAAGCATCCTAGAACTACACGGGAGGAGTTAGTTAATGACCTCAAATTAGCAGGGACCACAGTCACCAAGAAAACCATTGGAAACACATTACACCGCAATGGATTAAAATCCTGCAGGGCTCGCAAGGTCCCCCTGCTCAGGAAGGCACATGTGCAGGCCCGTCTGAAGTTTGCCAATGAACACCTGAATGATTCAGAGAGTGACTGGGAGAAGGTGCTGTGGTCTGATGAGACCAAAATAGAGCTCTTTGGCATTAACTCAACTCGCTGTGTTTGGAGGAAGAAAAATGCTGCCTATGACCCCCAAAACACCGTCCCCACCGTCAAGCATGGGGGTGGAAACATTTTGCTTTGGGGGTGTTTTTCTGCTAAGGGCACAGGACAACTTATTCGCATAAACGGGAAAATGGACGGAGCCATGTATCGTGAAATCCTGAGCGACAACCTCCTTCCCTCTGCCAGGAAACTGAAAATGGGTCGTGGATGGGTGTTCCAGCACGACAATGACCCAAAACATACAGCAAAGGCAACAAAGGAGTGGCTCAAGAAGAAGCACATTAAGGTCATGGAGTGGCCTAGTCAGTCTCCGGACCTTAATCCAATCGAAAACCTATGGAGGGAGCTCAAGCTCAGAGTTGCACAGAGACAGCCTCGAAACCTTAGGGATTTAGAGATGATCTGCAAAGAGGAGTGGACCAACATTCCTCCTAAAATGTGCGCAAACTTGGTCATCAATTACAAGAAACGTTTGACCTCTGTGCTTGCAAACAAGGGTTTTTCCACCAAGTATTAAGTCTTTTTTTGTTAGAGGGTTCAAATACTTATTCCCTTACGTCCTCAACAGCAGCACAGATGGGGGGTTAACTGCCCCTGTGGACTGGTAGGACCGGCGGAATTTTAATGAGCCCAAGAACCAATAAACGATCTTCAGCTCCCTGAAAGGGAGGAGATCACCCCCCAGCCCACCGTGTTTTTTTCTGTCCTCTGGACAGGTGGACTGGCGTGTCGCTCCCTCTTTGGGAGCTGAAGATTGCTTAGGGGTTCTTTTTTCCCTCCTTAAAGCTTAGCTCGCTTTCTATGCATCTCAGTGCCTTTATTTTAGGCCTGATCATGGCGATTTCGGTCTGGGGTACCGTTGGGGAGGGGGGCGTCCCCTCCCCTCTTCTTTCATCATCTGTAGACGGTGCTCCGTTCCTCTGTTACCGCATGTGTGCGGCGCTATGGGCGCCGCCATTTCCCGGAAGTGACGCGCCTTAGGTGCGCTACGTCACTTCCGGTTTTCCGAAGCGATGCAGTGATGTATAAAACTCACCTTTTCTTAAACTGGCTCCCTATAATGACATCCTGGACTTAGGATTAGTCTGGGGAGACAATTTTTCGTTTAGGTAGAGCCAGTATAGGCTCTGGTTTTTCTGAGTGCTTGCTTTGGCAGCACATATACAAAAAAAAAAAAAAGGGAGTGGTGCTGATCTCGTTTCAGGAACCCGCCCATTGGGCGGGGTTTCCTCCTTTTAAGCGCCCAGAGCCCATCAGTCAGTGCTCTGGTTGCGTTGCTTTCACAAGTTAGCTCCAGAGCTCTCCTGTGCTTTGTGATATTCCTGCAGTATTGCTTTGCTTGGGTTTTGTACTTCCTCTTCTTTCAGCTCTATTTCTTCTAGTGCTGGTGGGCCCCCTTAAGGTCTGGTTTTCTCCACCTCCTGATGTTGTAGGTGTTATGACCTGTTTTGTTTCTTCCATTACAGACTATGGCTTCCCCTAAGGAGGATCAGCGGAAGGCTGGGGCCAAGAGGAAGCATTTGGCATGTTACGAATGTAACACACCCCTAGTTGACAGCTGTCCTTACTCCAGATGTGAGAGTTGTCGCACGGCATCCACGGAACCCACGATGCAGGAGATGTTCCAATGGACCAAGACATACGTGGATGATTCCATCAAGGGAGTAGTTCAGCTACTTAATGAGAGGCTACCAGGTCCCTCTCAGACTCCCATGGAGGTGGTCGCACCGGTCGAAAGACCTACCCCCTGTTCAGTGGGGTCTTCTTCTTCTGAGGAAGAAGAATCTACTTCTTGCTT
This sequence comes from Bufo gargarizans, assembly GCF_014858855.1. Taxonomy (NCBI): domain Eukaryota; kingdom Metazoa; phylum Chordata; class Amphibia; order Anura; family Bufonidae; genus Bufo; species Bufo gargarizans. Next base: position 462,730,787 of record NC_058082.1, on the reverse strand, counting down.
TTTTCCTCCAGAAAAGACGCAGAAGTTACTCAAGTCCATCAGGTCGGGGGACCAGGATGTTGACATGGGGGAGTCCTCCGATCCCGCCGGTCGGACACAGCGTGTCTTTAGAGCGGATGAGACCCTCCTCTCTGTGATGCGCACAGAGTGGAAGAAGCCTGAGAAGGGTCCAGTGCTTACCAGAAAATTCAGACTCATGTACCCGATGGCTAAACCCTTGGTGGAATCGTGGGGTTCCGTTCCCAAGGTGGACATGGCTATAGCCAAGTTGTCCCGGCGCACTCTAGTCCCTGCAGACGATGGGTCTAGCCTGCAGGACCCCCTAGACCGGAGGGCAGAGTGCACCCTTAGGAGGGGTTACGCGGCCGCCGCCGCCTCCGCATCTACTTCCATTGCGGCCACTGAGGTAGCCACCTATCTACGCTCTAGGCTTAATCAAATCCAGACGGATGTGGACCAGAGCGTATCAAGAGACGACATCCTGGCAGCCTTCAAGTCAGCCAACCTGGCTATGGACTTTTTAGTTGATTCCTCCCAGATGCAGCTAAAGCTGGCCGCCAAAACTATGGCCCTAGTTTCAGCTGCCCGCAGACCACTCTGGCTGAAACCGTGGATTGCGGATAACGCATCCAAGTTTAACCTTTGTGGGCTCCCCTTCGAACCAGATAGGTTATTCGGGTCCGAATTGGACAAAATAATGGAGGGGCTCTCCGATAAAAAAGGGAAGAGCCTCCCCCAGCAGCCCTTTCGGGGACGCCCCAGACAGGAAAAGAAGGGTGGAGGTCGTTCTGGGCAGCAGTCTAGGCGCAGAGATTGGGGGGGGCCATCTCGTAAATATCCGAGACGCCCCCGCAAACCCACCAGGGAGGCAAAACCCTCCTGACTATGGGCCTCCTCGAGGCTCTTGGATAAGCCCTGCTGCCCCTGCAGTGTCTCCTCTAGATTTTCCCGTACCCCTCCCCCAGATTCCCGTGGGGGGCCGTCTTACCCATTTCAAAGACTCTTGGAGCCGGTTGATTGAAGACCCCTGGGTCCAGGACATAGTTTCCGCCGGGTACCGGGTAGATCTTATCTCTCTCCCCCCAGAGAGATTCATCGCCACACGAAGCTTCGGGTCTGCCAAACAGGTGGTCCTAGAATCTTACATTCAGGACTATATTTCCAAGGGAGCCCTGGAGGAGGTACCGGCAGGGGAGAGGGGCCTAGGGATTTATTCACCAGTGTTCCTGGTTCCCAAGAAGACAGGAGATCTCCGGATGATCATCGATTTGAGATTCCTCAATCGATTTATAAGGAAAACAAGGTTTCGCATGGAAACCATAAGGTCAGTCAGCCATATCCTCAATTCTGGGGACGTCATGGCTACTCTGGACCTCAAGGATGCGTACCTTCACATTCCGATCCATTCCGCTTCCCGGAAACTCCTCAGGATCGCGGTCCAGATCTCAGGGGTTTGCAGGCACTTTCAGTTCGCCGTGCTTCCCTTCGGAATCTCTTCTGCCCCCCTCATCTTCACCAAGGTGGTGGTTTCGGTGGTGGCAGCTTTGAGACTCCAAGGACTGACTATTATTCCTTATCTGGACGATTGGCTTTTCATAGCCTCTTCAGTTCCGATCCTTACCCACCATCTTCAGGTCGCAGTCTCCTTTCTCTTCCGCCTAGGCTGGATTATCAACTGGCAGAAGTCGAATGTGAGCCCATCGACTTCAATCCATTACTTAGGATTCGTGGTCGACTCTGTGGAGATGTCCCTCCGGTTGACTCCAGAAAGGAGAGCGCGGATTCAGGACCTGGCAAAGGTCCTTTATGTCCCTCGTCGAGTCTCTATCCGGACTCTCATGAAGATGCTGGGGCTCATGTCAGCGGCTGCGGATGCGGTCCCTTGGGCGTTATGGCACCTCCGTCCTCTTCAGTCGGAGGTCTTACACCTATGGAACGGCAGCCCTGCGGGGCTAGATTCCCTGTGCTCCCTGTCCGGTCAAACCTGAAATTCCCTCAGATGGTGGTTTCAGCTACCAGCAGGGAAGTCTATGACCCAACCAGCTTGGGTCATATTGACTACAGACGCGTCCCTTGTAGGCTGGGGCGCTCACCTGGACGGATCCCCAATTCAGGGATCTTGGTCTCCTCTGGAGCGGCATCTTTCCTCCAATCTTCGCGAGATGCGAGCTATCCGGCTAGCCCTCCTTCACTTTGCGCCTCAGATCCGGGGCAAAGCAGTGAAAGTCCAGTCAGACAATATGACTGCTGTCCTCTATATAAACAAACAGGGAGGCACAAGATCATTGCCCCTTCTGTCAGAGATCGGGGTAATTCTTCGGTGGGCAGAGCTGAACCTTTCCCATCTATCTGCCGTTCATATTCGAGGCTCCCTCAATATGATAGCGGACCCTTCCCTCCCTTTTCCATGATACCGAGGGTATTGATGAAAATCCGTCAGGATCAGGCCTCGGTAATAGCCATCATACCGTTTTGGCCCAGAAGATCCTGGTTTACCCAGCTCATTCAGATGAGTCGGGGACAATACTGGAGACTCCCCCCGGAGCAGACCCTGGTGTCGTGGGACACTCACCTCTGCCCAGATCTGCACAGGTTCAACCTGACAGCCTGGAGGTTGATCAGTCCCTTCCCAACATAGAAGGGCTTTCCGAGTCGGTCCTGAGAACTTTGTCGCATTCCCGAGCAGAGTCTACAAAGAAGGCCTACTCCAGGATCATGAGAATCTTCGAGGCATGGTGTGATTCCAGACAGGTGGCGTCTGCAGATCCGCCCCTTCCTGCGATACTTCAATTTCTTCAGGATGGATTAGATAGAGGCCTATCTCCAGCTACCTTGAAGGTACAGGTTTATGCCATCTCGGCCTGTCTCAACAGGCCACATTCTCGGGACCCACTCATCAAACGCTTCCTGAAGGGAGCTGAAAGACTAAAGCCTACTATACTGAAACCTATCCCCCAGTGGGATCTTTCAGTAGTGCTCAGGGGGCTAGCATCTCCCCCCTTCGAGCCCTTGGAGGAGGTAAATTTTAAATTTCTGACTTTAAAGATGGTCTTTCTTCTGGCTATAGCTTCAGCCAAAAGAGTTTCTGAATTGCAGGCTTTTTCCGCAAATCACCCGTACATTATTTTTCTACAGGATAGAGTACTCCTGAAGTTTTTACCTTACTTCAGGCCTAAGGTGCCTACTTTCCAGAACATCAATCAGGTAATATCTTTACCAGTTTTGTTTACAGCCTCCTCCTCTGATACTCCAGCTAGAGACCCGCTGGATATTTCAAGATGCCTCCAGATCTATGTGGATAGATCTAGTGAGTTCAGGAAAGATGAGAATCTTCTTATCCTGTTTGCCGGTAAGTCTAAAGGCCGTAAAGCGTCTAAAGCCACCATTAGTCGCTGGATCAAGGAGGCCATTTTGGAAGCTTTCGTCTCCCAATCCTTAGATCCTCCCGAGTTTGTGAGGGCCCATTCTACTAGGGCGGTCTCCACCTCGGTTGCGGAGAGAAGACTCCTCCCCTTAGAGTTGATCTGTAAGGCGGCCTCCTGGAGCTCTGAGTCAACCTTCATCTCCCATTATAGGATAGATGCTAGGATGGCAGAGTTTTCGGCTTTTGGGCAGACTGTTCTTAGTTCTGCCAGGCATGAGGACCCTCCCTAGGGGATTCTTCTTGCTATCTCCCCATCTGTGCTGCTGTTGAGGACGTAAGGGAATCGTTAATTTCTAACGATAATTTGTTTTCCCTTAGTCCTAACAGCAGCACACAAATATCCCACCCTAAATAAATTATGCTTGTTAAAAACACGGTGGGCTGGGGGGTGATCTCCTCCCTTTCAGGGAGCTGAAGATCGTTTATTGGTTCTTGGGCTCATTAAAATTCCGCCGGTCCTACCAGTCCACAGGGGCAGTTAACCCCCCATCTGTGCTGCTGTTAGGACTAAGGGAAAACAAATTATCGTTAGAAATTAACGATTTCACTCAATGAAATGCAAATCAGTTGCTATCTTTTATTTAAAGTTATTTATTCGATTTTCCTTTTGATGTGCTATCTGCCACTGTTACAATAAACCTACCATTGAAATGATACTGTTCTGAGACTTTTCATTTCTTTGTCATTGGACAAACTTACAAAATCAGTGAGGGGTCAAATAATTATTTCCTCCACTGTATGCCGACTATATAGCTCTGGGAATGTAGCACGTGTGTCAGTATACCGCAGACAGATTTATATCACTGCTATTTGATCTTTTGCTGCTGAAAGAAGAAAAAAGTAAAGAACAACATCTGGAATTGCTGCTCTGATTTTTTTCTCTCCCCATTTTCAGCAGTTCCAGATCCCTAAACCACCCTCCAACCCTGCCCCTTCCCTTCACCTTTCAGTAGTGTGCTCATTAACATCTGCACATTTTTGAGGTTTTCTTTTACATTTTTTTGTGTGATAAAAGACCTGCAGTTAGTGGTAGTTTTATATTTCAGTCAGTTTAGAATTTTGCACGAATGCACCATCTGCGTGCGTGCATTTTGCAACCACTGAGCATCGATCAGTAGTGTCCATTTTTTTGTTGCAGAAAATACTTTGTATAGAAAATACTTCTTTTTTTTTTTTACAAATTTATTACAAGCCCCTTCACGTGTGAAAACACAACATGCACACCCCTCACACTAAATAAAGGTTTACACATTTCACACGTCACACCCCAATAAAATAAAAATGGCACGTCCATCCCAACGAGTATACTCAGCTGAAGAGGCATGCGCCATGCTTTCCTCCGATATGAGTCTGCCAGTGAGGGAGATAAGGATGCCACTTTCCTCTACTCCTCTACCCCCTCATCATCATCATCAACCATTGATGAGGAACCCTCTAGAAGGTGCCACAGAACAACAGCTGAGGCAGCCCCCCAGAGTGAGCCCACATGGACCCCACCCCCTGAGAATTATCAGCCCCAAATTCCTAAGTTTGGGGGCAACTCAGGAATTCAGATAGACTGTGCGGGCTTCACAGAAATAGATTTAAAAAAAAATCTTTTTCTCTGAATATTTTATCAATTTGATGGTAACCCAAACAAATTTATACGCCCAGCAATTTATTTCCAAGAACTCCACAACGCCATACGCTAGACCCCAAGGTTGGACCCCAGTAAATGCATGATGACCTTTTGGGGGTCTTGCTGCATATGGGCGTTATAAAAAAAACAAAGGTTACTCAGTATTGGAGTGCGGATGTCTTGTACCACACTCCAATTTACAGTAACACCATGGCCCTTAATCGATTCCAATCAATACTTAAGTTTTTGCATTGCAACAATAATGCACAATGCCTACCCCAGAATGACCCAGCATTTGACCGTCTGTTTAAAATTAGGCCCGTCCTTGACCACTTCAACGCAAAGTTTTCAGAAGTGTACACCCCAGAACAAAATGTTTGCATAGACGAATCCCTATTACTTTTCAAAGGGAGGGTAAGATTCCATCAGTACCTGCCCAGCAAGCGGGCAAGGTATGGCATAAAACTGTATAAAATCTGTGAGAGTAGCTCTGGGTACACTCACAAGTTCTGGGTTTATGAAGGGAGGGACACCTGGATTGAACCCCCAGAATACCCCCCAGTCCTAGGAGTTAGTGGAAAGATAGTGTGGTACTTACTGCACCCACTGCTGGATAAGGGTTACCATATATAGGTGGATAATAACTACACAAGTCTACCACTGTTCCAGTAGCTAAGTTCCAGAGGTACTGTGGCATGCGGAACAGTACGAAATAATCAGAGAGGCCTCCCTAGATCCCTGGTAGGGCAACCACTAAGAAAAGGAGACAGCCGTGCTCTCCTTAATGAGAACATGTTGGTGGTTAAGTACAAGGACAAGAGAGATGTTCGTTTGCTGACCACCATTCACCAGCTCCCCTGTCCCTGTACGTGGAACCATAATCACTATCCCCAAACCAGACTGCCTTCTGGACTACAACAGGCACATGAACGGGGTTGATCTTTCAGATCAAGTTCTGAAACCCTACAGTGCCACACAAAAAACAAAAATGTGATACAAAAAGCTGGCCGTGCACATTGTACAGATGGCACTGTACAATGCGTACGTGCTATTTAGATCTAGAGGCCAGACAAGAACATTCTTACAATTTCAAGAGGTGGTGATAAAGGCCCTAATTCTTCCAAACCAAGCAATGGAGGGCCCCAGTACTTCTGAAAGTTACAGTGCTTGAGTTATACTGGGGCAACATTTCCCTGGTGAAGTCCCCCAAACAGCAAGGAAGGGAAGAACACAAAAAAGATGCAGGGTGTGTTCCAAAAGTAAGATAAAGAAAGACACCATTTAACATTGCGAAATATGCCCTGAAAAACCTGGAATATACATCAAGTATTGTTTCAGAATCTACCACTCATTCATGGAGTATTAATTTAATTTAATCCTTGATGTACCCTGTAGTTTTACCACCTTATATCTCTGATTTAGTCCGCATAGCTTACATATCCACTTTCACCAACCACTACATATTCATTTTTATGAAACACCTGTTATGTCAAAAGTGCCCTTTCCACCACTTAAAATGTTCGTACGGGGGTGCACTTTCCAAAATGCGACATGGCACCTAAAATCCATGTGTGCCAATTCAGGCCTGCCAGCAAAATCCATATTTTGTGGTTTGCCTGCTGTGCGCCCATACAGCAGTCTACAAGCACATATGGGGTGTTTCCTGAATGGGGAGAAAATGGGTAACACATACTGGGGTGCATTTTCTCCTTTAACCCCTTGTGAAAGTGAAAAATTGGGGTCTGCTAGTAATTTTTCATTTTCACAAATGTGTGCTTTGAAATCGTTTAACAAGTGTTTCTGCCTTCTGTGAGACATCTGCTTGCTGAAAAGTACCCTTTCCACCACTGAAAATGTTTGTACCGGGGAGCCCTTTGCAAAATGGGGTCACTTCTTGGGGTTTTTAATTTATGAGGACCTCAGGAATTTTTTAACATGCGAAATGGCACCTAATATCCATGTCTGTTTATTCAAGCCTGCAAAAAACATATTTTGCACTTTGCATCTAGAGCCCTGCTGTGCGCTCATACAGCAGGCTACAAGCATATGTGGGGTGTTGCCATATTCAGGGGGAAATAGGTAACAAACTGTGGGGTGCATTTTTTTCTGTTACCCCTTGTCAAAGTGAAAAATGTGGGTGTAAAACAGCTTTTTCTGGAAAAAATTGTAATATTTCATTTTCACAGCCAAGTGTTTCCTAATTCTGTGAAACACCTGATGGGTCAAAGTGCTCACTGCACACCTTGAAATACCTTTTGAGGGGTATAGTTTCTGGAATGGGGTCACTTTCTGGGGATTTCCACTGTAGGGCCACCTCAGAGTGTCTTTATATGTGACATAGCTCCCAATTACCATTCCAGCTAAATCCGCTCTCCTAAAGCCATATGGTGCTCCTTCCACTCTGAAGCCTGCTATGCGCCCATACATGATTTTTTGAGTACATATGGGATGTTGCCATATTTTGGGGGAAATGGGTTACAAACTGGGGTAAATTTTGTCCTGTTACCCCTTGTCAAAGTGAAAAACGTGGGTGTAAAGCAACTTTTTCTGGATTTTTTTAAAATTTTTCATTTTCACAGCCAAGTGCTTCCCAATTCTGTGAAACGCCTAATGGGTCAAAGTGCTCACTACACACCTTGAACTGCTCCTTGAGGGGTCTAGTTTCTGGAATGGAGTCACGTTTTGGTGGTTTCCACTGTAGGGGTACCTCAGGGTGTCTTCATATGAGACATAGCTCCCAAAAGCCAATCCTGCAAAATCTGTCCTCCAAAAGCCCTATGGCGCTCCTTCCCTTTTGAACCCTGCCATGTGCTCATGCATCCATTTTTGAGCATATGTGGGGTGTTGCCGTATTCAGGGGAAAATGGGTAACAAAATTTGGGGTGCATTTTGTCCTGTTAACCCTTGAGACAGTGAAAAATGTGGGTGTAAAGCAACTTTTTCTGGTAAAATTGGTAATTTTTCATTTTCACGGTTTCCTAATTCTGTGAAACACCTGATGGGTCAAAGTGTTCACTACACACCTTTAAATACTCCTTGAGGGGTCTAGTTTTTGGAAGTTCAGTTTTTGAGGGTTCCACTGTAGGGGTACCTCAAGGTGTCTTCATATGCGACATAACTCCCAAAAGCCAATCCTGCAAAATCTGTCCTCCAAAAGCCCTATGGTGCTAGTTCCCTTTTGAACCCTGCTCATACGACCATTTATTAGCAAATTTTTTCAGGGGTTTGTAAACTGGAGAATCAGAGTAATAAATAATGAGGTTTATTTTCCTTTTAACCCTTGCTATGTTACAGCACAAATGGAAGAAAATGGAAAATCTGAAAAAACTAATTTAAATTTAGAAATTGTACCTCAATTTCCCGTTCATTCTTGTGGAACACCTCAAGGGTTAACAAAGTTTGTAACATTAGTTTTGAATAATTTGAGGGCTTAAGTTCCTAAAATGAGGTCATTTATGGGTGGTTTCCATTACATAAGCCCCTGAAAATCACTTTATAACTGAATTGGTGCTTAAAAAAAATGGTTTTGGAAATTTTTAAAAATTGCATCTAAAATTGTAAGCCTTCTAACGTCCTAAATAAATTAAATGACATTTACAAAATGAAGCTAACATAAAGTAGACATATGGGAAATGTACAGTAATAACTATTTTCTGAGGTATCCCTATCTGCAAGAAAGGCAGAGAAATTCATATTTAGAAACATTTCTGTCATTTTTGGGCTTTTTAATAAAAAAAAGGTGAAATATATCAACTGAAATTTACCACTGTCATGAAGACCAATGTGTCACAAGAAAAGAGTCTCAGAATGGCTTTGATAAGTAAAAGCGTTCCAAAGTTATTACCACATAAAGTGACACATGTCATATTTGCAAAAATCAGCCTGGGATTTAAGGTGAAACGTGGCTCGGTAGTGAAGGGGTTAATGAAGGAGAAGTTTTGGACAATGATACATAGCCACGGGCACAAGTGCTAATCTACAAAAAGTGCCCAGGGAAGGCGCAGTCATCAACAAGATCCTGGCTGCATTACTCTTCTATCTCACATTCATCCAGAGTGGCATTACCAGTCCAAGGACATTTTTCTTGTTCTTCTCCTCTAATCACATTCATACAAATGATGACAGAACTGCATGCTTCGGGCACACATCAATCTGTGCATATTTTTAAGTTGGCAATTTTATTGGCGCTATATAAATAAAGATATGCACAGCAGTACATCTCCCACATGCTGTCACAATTCTTCATGAATTGAAGCAATTTTAGGGATAGTGTTCAAAAAACAAAATCTAAGATTGATGAGAACATTTATGATATAAAATTAATATGACTTATGGGAAGCCTAGTTTTACTGATCAGATCATTTACAGTGCCCTCTATAAGAATAGTATACGATAAAGAGAGTAAAACTCTCGGAAAAATATTTGCTTTGTGACTAATTACTTCATTACGAACCGCATTTCTTTGTAAATAGCAGGGAACGCCTTCATCGTCGATTGCGGCCATAGTTGCACACCAGAATTTTTGTTTTTTTCTAGACAACTTATCCCAAAATCATGGATGGCCAACATTTTTTACTAACAAATTGGAAAACCATAATGAATAATAGAGATTCTAAGTAATACATGTCTATACCTCAATATACTGATAAGAACTCAATACCAGTATTTACTTTGAGCTGTAAAATGATGATCATTACCAGCAAAATAATCTAGTCAAGAACCACCAGCCTCAGAAAAAATCTGACACGTCTATTTTTGTTCCCAGACACCGTAAAAAAAATTGGTCTGTTTTAAGGACTGTCCAGGAATTTCTGGACGGTTGCCAACCCTGATCGCGGCATCTGAGATCCATATTAAAGCATTTAAGTGTTTGCTAATTTAAGAAAATGAAACCATACTTACCATTTGATCATCTGTGGCCATCTTGTTTCAAGATCCAGCAAGAAATCTCGCACGGTGATGATGCCATCAAGTTGGCCTGCCTGGTGACGTCATATGTCACCACACATGAGCTTCAAGCAAGATGTCTGCGGCGACCTCTTTGTGCTCAAATGGATGAGGTAAGTAGGATTTCATTTATTTATTTTTTATTAGCAAACACTAAAATGCTTATAGAAGTATGATCTTTTTTTAATTTTTTACTGCTATTTCAGGGAAAATCTAATATTTCCTGAAATTTGTAACTTCGTAAACTTCAATTCGCTCAAAACACTAGTAGATTCATATGATTTGGAACAAGATTTGTAAAAAGCAAATCCTGACAGGACTTCTAGGAAAAAAAGTCCTGATAGCCCCAGCCACATCCAGTGATTGGCAGCTTTCTCTGTATCAGTGTGTGCACACAGAAGGCTGTCAATCATGCTATGTGGCAGGGTTATCAGGACTCTCACTGTCTCTCTGAGGAGTCCTTTGTGGATTTATTCTGTGTTTTCTGCTACAAATCATGTATATGACAGAGCTCAGCTTCTCTCCCTCTATCGTATACTGCTCTTAGTATATGAATTACCAGCGTGAATCACCATTAGGTTTGCATTAAGAACACAATTATAGATCCAGCGATTCTTTTTTTGTCTATTTAATTTTATAAATTCTTTACTTTTCCATTAACATAGCTTTATGGAGGCTTTTTTTTTTTTTTTTGCAGAACAAGTTGTATGTTTTAATGGCATCATTAAGCGGGACATCTAATGTATTGTATAACTTTTGTATATTTTTTGGTGGTGGCAGCGTGAAAAATGCAACAATTCTGCTGCCGTTCTGTAGGGTTTTTTGTATACAGTAGCATTCACTGTTTATATTGTGCACAATAAAGCTCAAAAGTTGTTTTTCAGTTTCTGTATTCACAGTAACATAGTAACATAGTTTATAAGGCTGAAAAAAGGCATTTGTCCATCCAGTTCAACCTGTTATTCTGCAAAGCTGATCCAGGGGAAGGCAAAAAATCCCTCATGAGGTAGAAGCCAATTGTCCTCATTTTAGGAGGCATGGCACTGTTAGGGGGGGGGGCGTCTGTGGATGACACTGTTAGGGGGGGCGTCTGTGGATGACACTGTTAGGGGGGGCGTCTGTGGATGACACTGTTGGGGGGGCGTCTGTGGATGACACTGTTAGGGGGGGGCGTCTGTGGATGACACTGTTAGGGGGGGCGTCTGTGGATGACACTGTTAGGGGGGGCGTCTGTGGATGACACTGTTAGGGGGGGCGTCCGTGGATGACACTGTTAGGGGGGGCGTCTGTGGATGACACTGTTAGGGGGGGCGTCTGTGGATGACACTGTTAGGGGGGGCATCTGTGGATGACACTGTTAGGGGGGGGCGTCTGTGGATGACACTGTTAGGGGGGGCGTCTGTGGATGACACTGTTAGGGGGGGCGTCTGTGGATGACACTGTTAGGGGGGGCGTCTGTGGATGACACTGTTAGGGGGGGCGTCTGTGGATGACACTGTTAGGGGGGGCGTCTGTGGATGACACTGTTAGGGGGGGCGTCTGTGGATGACACTGTTAGGGGGGGCGTCTGTGGATGACACTGTTAGGGGGGGCGTCTGTGGATGACACTGTTAGGGGGGGCGTCTGTGGATGACACTGTTAGGGGGGGCGTCTGTGGATGACACTGTTAGGGGGGGCGTCTGTGGATGACACTGTTAGGGGGGGCGTCTGTGGATGACACTGTTAGGGGGGGCATCTGTGGATGACACTGTTAGGGGGAGGGCGTCTGTGGATGACACTGTTAGGGGGGGCGTCTGTGGATGACACTGTTAGGGGGGGGGGCGTCTGTGGATGACACTGTTAGGGGGGGGGGGGCGTCTGTGGATGACACTGTTAGGGGGGCGTCTGTGGATGACACTGTTAGGGGGGGCGTCTGTGGATGACACTGTTAGGGGGGGCGTCTGTGGATGACACTGTTAGGGGGGGCGTCTGTGGATGACACTGTTAGGGGGGGCGTCTGTGGATGACACTGTTAGGGGGGCGTCTGTGGATGACACTGTTAGGGGGGGCGTCTGTGGATGACACTGTTAGGGGGGGCGTCTGTGGATGACACTGTTAGGGGGGGCGTCTGTGGATGACACTGTTAGGGGGGGCGTCTGTGGATGACACTGTTAGGGGGGGCGTCTGTGGATGACACTGTTGGGGGGGCGTCTGTGGATGACACTGTTAGGGGGGGCGTCTGTGGATGACACTGTTAGGGGGGGCGTCTGTGGATGACACTGTTGGGGGGGCGTCTGTGGATGACACTGTTAGGGGGGGCGTCTGTGGATGACACTGTTAGGGGGGGCGTCTGTGGATGACACTGTTAGGGGGGGCGTCTGTGGATGACACTGTTAGGGGGGGGCGTCTGTGGATGACACTGTTAGGGGGGGCGGTATACTCGTGGATTGGACACTGTTAGGGGGGCATCTGTGGATGACACTGTTAGGGGGCATCCTGTGGATGACACTGTTAGGGGGCATCTGTGGATGACACTGTTAGGGGGGCATCTGTGGATGACACTGTTAGGGGGGACGTCTGTGGATGACACTGTTAGGGGGGGGCGTCTGTGGATGACACTGTTAGGGGGGGCGTCTGTGGATGGCATGACACTGCTATGGGAGGGGGGATCTGTGGATGACAGATAAATAGCATCTTATGCTATTTGACATCCACAGATCCCCCCCATAACAGTGTCAGCCACTGTGAATGACCCCTAATACAGGGGGTGGGGGCTGACATCTACACTAGTTTTTTAATGGCAGCGGGGGCCCGGTGCAGTCACTGTATTCTATTGCACCGGGCCCCGCTCATTGTACTAATCATATCTACTGTAACTGCAGGCAATGTTTAACTATAGAATATGTTCGATCCAGCAGCCTGTACTTACGAGCATAGCAGGCAGGAGGCGGGCGGGCACTGGCAGGGTAACTCACTACATCACGTGCCTGCGCCGCCTGCTTCATTGATAAAGTGGGCGGAGCAGGCACGTGACGTAGGAAGTTACGCTGAGAGTGCTCGCCCGCCCAGCCTCCTGCCTGCTATGCTCGTAAGTACAGGCTGCTGGATCAAACATATTCTGCCTGCAGTTACAGTAGATACGATTAGTACAATGAGCGGTGCCCGATGCAATAGAATACAGTGACTGCACCGGGCCCCGCTGCCATTACAAAACTAGATGCCGGCCCCCAGCCCCTCCTCGCTGATACACACACCGGCTGCGCTGTGCAGCATGCGGTCGGATGTGTATCAGTGTAAAATGCAGCATTCACCAAATAAGACGCACTGCCATTTACCTCCCACTTTGGGGGGGGAGTGCATCTAATAGGGCGAAAAATACGGTAACTCCCTGGATCAATGACCCCTCTCTAGTAACTATAGCCTGTAATATTATTACACTCCTGAAATACGTCCAGGCCCCTCCTGAACTCTTTTAGTGAACTCACCATCACCACCTCCTCAGGCAGAGTTCCATAGTCTCACTGCTCTTACCGTAAAGAATTCTCTTCTATGTTTGTGTACAAACCTTCTTTCCTCCAGACGCAGAGGATGTCCCCTCGTCACAGTCACAGTCCTGGGAATGAATAGATGATGGGATAGATCTCTGTACTGACACCTGTGGCCATTACACCCCACTGGTCACCCACCAAGAGATTACCTTAAGCACCAACATACATGTGCGGACAAAATGCTCACTACAACCCTAGTCCAATTCCTTGAGGGATGTAGTTTTCAAAATGGGGTAACTTTTTTGGGGTTTCAACTATACCGATTCCTCAGGGTCTCTGCACTGTGACATGGTGCACAAAAAACATTCCAGCAAAATCCTTTCGAAAGCCTATTAGTGGTCCTTCACTACAGAGCCCTGCCTATAAACATATACTGGTGCCTGGAAAAGATGACCCAAAATCCTTAAGGTGCTAATTTATTTCTGTGGCCTGTGTTGGGGACACACATAAGATATTTGAAATTAAATGCAGAATCAGGGTAATAAGTTTTGAGGTTTGTTAACACAGACTGTTATATAAATAAATGTATTAAAATTAAACATCTGCAAAATAATTACATTTTTATATTTCACCTCCATTTTCTTTTAATTTCCTTTTCAAGGACCTAAAGGATTAATAAATTTCCTAAATGTGGTTTTGAATAATTTGAGGGGTGAAGGGGGTTATATGTGAGGGGGAGGGGGTTTTTAAGCCTCTCAAAGCCCCTTTAGAACTGAATTGGTCCTCAAAAAATTGGTTTTGGAATTTTTCTTGAACATGTGAAAAATGTATACTAAACTTATACCGTACCTTTCGCTTTATAAGACATACTTTTTTCCTCTCAAAAGTGGGAGAAAAATGGCAATGAATATTATGAAGCAAATAGTAGTTAGCGCTTCTGTTATAGAAGCACTCACTAGTATGCAGTAGTTGTGGGGAGTGGTGAATGTAGTGCTGGCTGTACTTGTCGCTCCCTGTTCTTCTCTGTGCTGCACAGTCCTGACTGCCTAGAGCAGGCATGTCCAAAGTGCGGCCCTCCAGCTGTTGCAAAACTACAACTCCCAGCATGCCCTAATAGCTGTAAGTTATCCAGGCATGCTGGGAGTTGTAGTTTTGCAACAGCTGGAGGGCCGCACTTTGGACATGCCTGGCCTAGAGCATCAGGACGTAGTGCACACTCTATGACCTGACGCTGTACGCAGTCAGGTTACAGTGCATTGTGGGTCTGCAGATGAATAAGGAGCAGTGAGTACAGGAAGAGCGTCTGGATTTGCAAAGTGGCACCACAGTCTGGAGAGTTAAGTTCATTTAGTTATTTTTGGCCTGATCTGAGTTATGATATGCTAGTCTGATATAGGGGTCTGATATGAAGTCTGATATGAGGAACTGATCTGAGTTCTGATTTGGGGGTCGGATCTAAGGCCTGATATGGAAGTCTGATCAAACGTCTGATCTAAAATCTGATATGTGAGTCTGATCTGAGGTCTGATATGGGGGTCTGATCGGAGGTCTGATATGGGGGTCTGATCGGAGGTCTGATATGAGGGTCTGATCTGAGGTCTGATATGGGGTCTGATCGGAGGTCTGATATGGGGGTCTGATCTGAAGTCTGATATGAGGGTCTGATCTGAAGTCTGATATGAGGGTCTGATCTGAAGTCTGATATGAGGGTCTGATCTGAAGTCTGATATGAGGGTCTGATCTGAAGTCTGATATGAGGGTCTGATCTGAAGTCTGATATGAGGGTCTGATATGAGGGTCTGATATGAGGGTCTGATATGAGGGTCTGATATGAGGGTCTGATATGAGATCTGATATGGGGGTCTGATGAAAAATATTTTATTTCTGATTTTCCTCCTCTAAAACCTAGGTGTGTCTTATAATCCAGTGCATCTTATAAAGGGAAAAATAAGATACGTCCTCTAACATACTAAAAACATAAAATGATGTTTTGAAAATGATGCTAACATAAAGTAGACATATTGTTTATGATAAATAATATTAGCATTTTTGGGGGAATACGACTTAAAAACAGATATTGCAATTCTGAAAACTGCAATATTTTACAAATTATCAGTAAATTTTAATTTTTTTTGTAAACATAAAACATTGACCAAAATTTACTATTAACATAAAGTACAATGTGTCACAAAAAAACTCTCAGAATTATTTGGCTATGTAAAAGCTTTCTATACTTATTACCACATAAGGGGACTTACAGTCAGGTCCATAAATATTGGGACATCAACACAATTCTAACATTTTGGGCTCTACACCACCACAATGGATTTGAAATGAAACGAACAAGATGTGCTTTAACTGCAGACTGTCAGCTTTAATTTGAGGGTATTTACATCAAAATCAGGTAAACGGTGTAGGAATTACAACAGTTTGCATATGTGCCTCCCACTTTTTAAGGGACCAAAAGTAATGGGACACAATAATAATCATAAATTAAACTTTCACTTTTTAATACTTGGTTGCAAATCCTTTGCAGTTAATTACAGCCTGAAGTCTGGAACGCATAGACATCACCAGATGATGGGTTTCATCCCCGGTGATGCTCTGCCAGGCCTCTACTTCAACTGTCTTCAGTTCCTGCTTGTTCTTGGGGCATTTTCCCTTCAGTTTTGTGTTCAGCAAGTGAAATGCATGCTCAATCTGATTCAGGTCAGGTGATTGACTTGGCCATGGCATAACATTCCACTTTCCCTTAAAAAAATATTTAGTTGCTTTCGCAGTATGCTTTGGGTCATTGTCCATCTGCACTGTGAAGCACCATCCAATGAGTTCTGAAGCATTTGGCTGAATATGAGCAGATAATATTGCCCGAAACACTTCAGAATTCATCCTGCTGCTTTTGTCAGCAGTCACATCATCAATAAATACAAGAGAACCAGTTCCATTGGCAGCCATACATGCCCACACCATGACAGTACCACCGCCATGCTTCACTGATGAGGTGGTATGCTTAGGATCATGAGCAGTTCCTTTCCTTCTCCATACTCTACTCTTCCCATCACTCTGGTACAAGTTGATCTTGGTCTCATCTGTCCATAGGATGTTGTTCCCGAACTGTGAAGGCATTTTTACATGTCGTTTGGTAAACTCTAATCTAGCCTTGTTTTTGAGGCTCACCAATGGTTTACATCTTGTGGTGAACCCTCTGTATTCACTCTGGTGAAGTCTTCTCTTGATTGTTGACTTTGACACACATACACCTACATCCTGGAGAGTGTTCTTGATCTGGCCAACTGGTGTGAAGGGTGGTTTCTTCACCAGGGAAATAATTCTTCGGTCATCCACCACAGTTGTTTTCCGTGGTCTTCCTGGTCTTTTGGTGTTGCTTAGCTCACCGGTGCGTTCCTTCTTTTTAAGAATGTTCCAAACAGTTGTTTTGGCCACGCCTAATGTTTTTGCTATCTCTCAGATGTTATTAGATGTTATTATTATTATTTTTTTCAGCCTAATGATGGCTTGCTTCACTGATAGTGACAGTTCTTTGGATCTCATCTTGAGAGTTGACAGCAACAGATTCCAAATGCAAATAGCACACTTGAAATTAACTCTGGACCTTTTATCTGCTCATTGTAATTGGGATAATGAGGGAATAACACACCTGGCCATGGAACAGCTGAGAAGCCAATTGTCCCATTACTTTTGGTTCCTTAGCAAGTAGTAGGCACATATGCAAACTGTTGTAATTCCTACACCGTTTACCTGATATGGATGTAAATACCCTCGAATTGAAGCTCACAGTCTGCAGTTAAAGCACATCTTGTTTTTTTATAGTAGGAGGAGACTGCCCTGGTTCTCCTGGGCGTCTCCTTCTCCTAGGCTTTGCCAATCGCATCGCAGAGCTCACAGCCTGGGAGAAAAAAACTCCCAGGCTGTGAGCTCTGCGCTGCGATTGGCCAGCGCTACAGCCCAGGAGAAGGAGATGCCCAGCAGAACAAGGGCAGACTCCCCCTACTACAGGGAGTGCAGAATTATTAGGCAAATGAATATTTTGACCACATCATCCTCTTTATGCATGTTGTCTTACTCCAAGCTGTATAGGCTCGAAAGCCTACTACCAATTAAGCATATTAGGTGATGTGCATCTCTGTAATGAGAAGGGGTGTGGTCTAATGACATCAACACCCTATATCAGGTGTGCATAATTATTAGGCAACTTCATTTCCTTTGGAAAAATGGGTCAAAAGAAGGACTTGACAGGCTCAAAAAAGTCAAAAATAGTGAGATATCTTGCAGAGGGATGCAGCACTCTTAAAATTGCAAAGCTTCTGAAGCGTGATCATCGAACAATCAAGCGTTTCATTCAAAATAGTCAACAGGGTCGCAAGAAGCGTGTGGAAAAACCAAGGCGCAAAATAACTGCCTATGAACTGAGAAAAGTCAAGCGTGCAGCTGCCAAGATGCCACTTGCCACCAGTTTGGCCATATTTCAGAGCTGCAACATCACTGGAGTGCCCAAAAGCACAAGGTGTGCAATACTCAGAGACATGGCCAAGGTAAGAAAGGCTGAAAGACGACCACCACTGAACAAGACACACAAGCTGAAACGTCAAGACTGGGCCAAGAAATATCTCAAGACTGATTTTTCTAAGGTTTTATGGACTGATGAAATGAGAGTGAGTCTTGATGGGCCAGATGGATGGGCCCGTGGCTGGATTGGTAAAGGGCAGAGAGCTCCAGTCCGACTCAGACTGCCAGCAAGGTGGAGGTGGAGTACTGGTTTGGGCTGGTATCATCAAAGATGAGCTTGTGGGGCCTTTTCGGGTTGAGGATGGAGTCAAGCTCAACTCCCAGTCCTACTGCCAGTTTCTGGAAGACACCTTCTTCAAGCAGTGGTACAGGAAGAAGTCTGCATCCTTCAAGAAAAACATGATTTTCATGCAGGACAATGCTCCATCACACGCGTCCAAGTACTCCACAGCGTGGCTGGCAAGAAAGGGTATAAAAGAAGAAAATCTAATGACATGGCCTCCTTGTTCACCTGATCTGAACCCCATTGAGAACCTGTGGTCCATCATCAAATGTGAGATTTACAAGGAGGGAAAACAGTACACCTCTCTGAACAGTGTCTGGGAGGCTGTGGTTGCTGCTGCACGCAATGTTGATGGTGAACAGATCAAAACACTGACAGAATCCATGGATGGCAGGCTTTTGAGTGTCCTTGCAAAGAAAGGTGGCTATATTGGTCACTGATTTGTTTTTGTTTTGTTTTTGAATGTCAGAAATGTATATTTGTGAATGTTGAGATGTTATATTGGTTTCACTGGTAAAAATAAATAATTGAAATGGGTATATATTTGTTTTTTGTTAAGTTGCCTAATAATTATGCACAATAATTGTCACCTGCACACACAGATATCCCCCTAAAATAGCTAAAACTAAAAACAAACTAAAAACTACTTCCAAAAATATTCAGGTTTGATATTAATGAGTTTTTTGGGTTCATTGAGAACATGGTTGTTGTTCAATAATAAAATTAATCCTCAAAAATACAACTTGCCTAATAATTCTGCACTCCCTGTAGTTTAGGGGGAATATAATTATATTGTGGTCACTATTACCTAGTGTTTCTCGAACAGTAACATTTCCAACAAGCTCTGCATCATTAGAAATGACCAGATCCAACAGAGCATTGCCCCTAGTGGGAGCTTCTACAAATGGCCCAAAAAGTGGTCCTGCAGTAAGGCTCCATTCAGACGTCCGGGTGTGTTTTGCGGATCCGCAGATCCGCAAAACACATACACCGGCAATGTGCGTTCCACATTTTGCGGACCGCACATCGCCGGCACTTAATAGAAAATGCCTATTCTTATCCGCAATTGCGGTCAAGAATAGGACATGTTCTATTTTTTTCGGGATGGAATTGTGGCCTCATAGAAATGAATGGGTCCGCAATTCCATTCCGCAAAATGCAGAACAGAATTGCGGACATATGAATGGAGCCTAAGTTGAGGAATCCTCTCCCCTTTGCGGTTGAGGCAGAACCATGGCCCCAAGTCAATGTCTGGAAAGTTAAAATCTCCCATTATGACCACTGTACTAGCCTGTGCAGCCCGCTCTATTTTGTTATACAGTTGCGTTTCTATTTCCTCTCCCCGCTCAGGCCAGGTCTGAAAAATTGGGCGTGGGCATCTGTTTTAGGCGTAGCTAATAGTCTAAACGTAAGACAGATAGGAGACTGTCTTACTAGAGTTGAGCGAACACCTGGATGTTCGGGTTCGAGAAGTTCGGCCGAACTTCCCGGAAATGTTCGGGTTCGGGATCCGAACTCGACCCGAACTTCGTCCCGAACCCCATTGAAGTCAATGGGGACCCGAACTTTTCGGCACTAAAAAGGCTGTAAAACAGCCCAGGAAAGGGCTAGAGGGCTGCAAAAGGCAGCAACATGTAGGTAAATCCCCTGCAAACAAATGTGGATAGGGAAATGAATTAAAATAAAAATAAAATAAAAATTAACCAATATCAGTTGGAGAGAGGTCCCATAGCAGAGAATCTGGCTTCACGTCACCCACCACTGTAACAGTCCATTGTATATATTTAGGCCCCGGCACCCAGGCAGAGGAGAGAGGTCCCATAACAGCGAATCTGGATTCATGTCAGCAGAGAATCAGTCTTCATGTCATAGCAGAGAATCATGCTTCACGTCACCCAACACTGGAACAGTCCATTGTCAGATATTTAGGCCCAGGCACCCAGGCAGAGGAGAGAGGTCCCGTAACAGAGAATCTGGCTTTATGTTAGCAGAGAATCAGTCTTCATGTCATAGCAGAGAATCATGCTTTACGTCACCCAACACTGGAACAGTCCATCGTCAGACATTTAGGCCCAGGCACCCAGGCAGAGGAGAGAGGTCCCGTAACAGAGAATCTGGCTTCATGTCAGCAGAGAATCAGTCTTCATGTCATGGCAGAGAATCAGGCTTCACGTCACCCACCACTGTAACAGTCCTTTGTCATATATTTAGGCCCCGGCACCCAGGCAGAAGAGAGGTTCATTCAACTTTGGGTTGCCCCGCAATATAATGGTAAAATGAAAATAAAAATGAAAAAGGATTGAATGAGGAAGTGCCCTGGAGTACAATAATATATGGTTAAGGGGAGGTAGTTAATGTCTAATCTGCACAAGGGATGGACAGGGCCTGTGGGATCCATGCCTGGTTCATTTTTATGAACGTCAGCTTGTCCACATTGGCTGTAGACAGGCGGCTGCGTTTGTCTGTAATGACGCCCCCTGCCGTGCTGAATACACGTTCAGACAAAACGCTGGCCGCCGGGCAGGCCAGCACCTCCAAGGCATAAAAGGCTAGCTCTGGCCACGTGGACAATTTAGAGACCCAGAAGTTGAATGGGGCTGAACCATCAGTCAGTACGTGGAGGGGTGTGCACACGTACTGTTCCACCATGTTAGTGAAATGTTGCCTCCTGCTAACACGTTGCGTATCAGGTGGTGGTGCAGTTAGCTGTGGCGTGTTGACAAAACTTTTCCACATCTCTGCCATGCTAACCCTGCCCTCAGAGGAGCTGGCCGTGACACAGCTGCCTTGGCGACCTTTTGCTCCTCCTCTGCCTTGGCCTTGGGCTTCCACTTGTTCCACTTGCATTTGGGAATGCTCTCAGTAGCGCGTCTACCAATGTGCGCTTGTACTCGCGCATCTTCCTATCAAGCTCCAGTGCAGGAAGTAAGGTGGGCACATTGTCTTTGTACCGTGGATCCAGCAGGGTGGCAACCCAGTAGTCCGCACACGTTAAAATGTTGGCAACTCTGCTGTCGTTGCGCATGCACTGCAGCATGTAGTCGCTCATGTGTGCCAGGTAAGGACAAGCTGTCCTCTGTGGGAGGCGTATTGTCATCGTCCTGCATTTCCCCCCAGCCACGCACCAGTGATGGGCCCGAGCTGCTGTCACAACCAGACAGCTGAAAAGCTCTGACAGAAGCCTTTCAGAACCTCCTCCTTGAGTTTCTTTGTTGTGATGTTCAGTTCCTCATCTCGTTAGCCTCTCTCAGCTGTCATGTAGTTGGACTAATTGCATCCCATTAAATTCCGCCCCATAATGCATTACTGGGCGGCTTATACTACTTCCTGGAGTGTGTTTGCATGCTGATCTTGTTTTCCAGTCTGCTACAAAGTTAAGTGCTGAACATTTATCTGTTATTTTCTGTTTGCTGGATCCCAGGTGACCCTGACTCCCTCCGTGTCTGGTGTAGGGAGCCGGTGGTCGTGTCCCCTCACTATTGTAGGGTGTTCAGGGGTTATATAGTCGAGGTACGTGGATATGCAACCATCCACCTCTGGGATCTTTGCATAGGCTGAGCAGCCAGGGAAAGTCTCAGGTCTTGTGCAGGGGTCTCCCTTTTGGTTCCTTAGCTTTGGATCCAGTGAGTCATATATGCATGTTGCTTTGTCTTGTTTCCTGACACCGGACAGTAAGCCAAACCGTTCAAGCATGATCAGTTTCACTTTGGCTGAACGCTTCCAGGGTCTTTCATTGGAGGTAGCTGATCTCCGTAAGACTTTTTCTCAGCTTCAAGTGACCGGTTCAGCTTGCGTTCATGGAGTTTGTTCTGAGCCTAAGATCTCGCTCCCGGATACGTTCTCTGGGGGTAGTGAGAATTTTGTGCGCTTTAGAGAGGCTTGCAAACTCCATTTTCGCCTTCTTCCCCATTCCTCTGGTGATGAGGAACGGAGGGTGGGGATCATTATATCGCTGCTCAGGGGTAGCGCTCAGTCTTGGGCCTTTTCGCTGCCGGAGGGGGCACGGCCTCTCCGTTCAGTGGATGAATTCTTTTTAGCCCTGGGTCAGATATATGATGATCCGGATCGTATTGCTCTGGCTGAGTCTAGACTACGTCTATTATGCCAGGGTAAACAATTCGCAGAAATATACTGCTCAGAATTTCGGAGATGGGCAGCTGATACTGGTTGGAATGATGCTGCACTCCGAAGTCAATTTTGCCATGGTCTTTCAGAGGGATTGAAAGATGCATTTGCCTTTCATGAGAGGCCTATTTCTTTGGACTCTGCTATGTCTCAGGCCGTTCGTATTGACAGGCATCTTAGAGAGAGAGGAGAGATGTCCCCTTCCTGTCATACTCAGTCCCAGGACAGTGCAGCGGTCTCATTCTGTGCGCAAGGGTCTCGGTCGCTGTCAGCCCCTGCTGAGCAGGAGCCCATGCAGCTGGGGTTGATTGCTTCTGACAATAGAAGATTCAGCTCGCATGGGAGGGTTTGTTTTTGTTGTGGAGGTATAAATCATTTGGCAAATGTTTGTCCTTCTAGGAGATTCAGGCAGTTTTCTGGGAGTAATAAAGAAACAAACAGGAAAAAATCTTTTAAAAATGTTCCGTCTGTTACTATTGGCAGGGTTGAGGCGGAGATTGAAGGTTTTCCATTTGCTTGTAGTTCCCGTTTTGTCCTGCCGGCTAGGGTGGCGCTAGAGAGCACGAACATTTTTTGTGAGATTTTTGTGGATAGTGGAGCAGCTGTCAATCTCATTGATAATCAATTTGCAATAACTCATGGTTTCCAGGTGCGCACTTTGGGAAAGAATATTCCTGTTTTTGCAATTGATTCCGCTCCACTTTCTCAGAAATCATTAAAGGGCATAGTTCACAATATCCGTTTAATTGTGAGTGATGCTCATGTTGAGGATGTGTCATGTTTCGTCCTTAGCGGTTTGCCTACTCCTCTAGTGTTGGGGCTACCCTGGCTCACTAAACATAATCCCACCATTGATTGGCAAGCGAGGCAAATAAATGGTTGGAGTGACTTTTGCAGAGAGAATTGCCTCACGACATCTGTTTCTGAGGTTGCTACTAAGACTGTACCATCTTTTCTCTCTGAATTTTTGGATGTCTTCTCTGAGAGTGGGGTTCAGGATTTGCCCCCGCACAGGGAGTACGATTGCCCTATTAATCTCATCCCAGGCGCCAAACTGCCTAAATCTTGTTTATACAATCTTTCCCAACCTGAAAGGATCGCTATGCGTGCTTATATCTCTGAGAGTCTGAGAAAAGGACACATATGACCCTCGAAGTCACCTGTTGCCGCTGTTTTTTTCTTTGTTAAGAAAAAAGATGGTTCTTTAAGACCTTGTCTGGATTTCAGGGAGCTGAACAGTATCACTATTCGTGACCCTTATCCGCTTCCTCTGATCCCGGACCTGTTTAACCAGGTTGTTGGGGCTAAAGTCTTTTCCAAATTAGATCTAAGAGGGGCATACAACCTGGTCAGGGTCAGAGAAGGAGACGAATGGAAGACGGCCTTCAATACCCCTGAGGGCCATTTTGAGAACTTGGTTATGCCTTTTGGTTTGATGAATGCCCCAGCCGTTTTTCAGCATTTCGTGAACAGCATTTTTTATCATTTGATGGGAAAATTTGTATTAGTGTATTTGGATGACATTTGATTTTTCTCCTGATTTCAAAACTCATAAGGAACATTTACGTCAGGTCTTGCTCATCCTGCGGGAGAATAAATTATATGCGAAACTGGAAAAATGTGTGTTTGCGGTTCCAGAAATTCAATTTCTGGGGTTTCTTCTCTCCGCTTCTGGTTTTCGCATGGACCCCGAGAAGGTCCGCGCTGTGCTTGAGTGGGAGCTTCCTGAGAATCAGAAGGCGCTGATGCGTTTTTTGGGCTTTGCCAATTATTACAGGAAGTTTATTTTGAATTATTCCTCTATTGTTAAACCACTCACTGATATGACCAGAAAGGGGGTAGATTTTTCTTCTTGGTCAGTAGAGGCGCGTAAGGCTTTTTCTAATATCAAGGAGAGTTTTGCTTCCGCTCCCATCTTGGTGCAACCTGATATTTCTTTACCCTTCATAGTTGAGGTTGATGCTTCTGAGGTGGGTGTGGGGGCGGTCTTGTCTCAGGGTTCCTCTCCTGCCAAATGGCGACCGTGTGCCTTTTTCTCGAAAAAACTCTCCTCCGCAGAGAGAAATTACGATGTGGGAGATAGGGAATTGTTGGCCATCAAGTTGGCTTTTGAGGAATGGCGCCATTGGCTAGAGGGAGCCAGACACCCTATTACCGTATTTACTGACCATAAAAATCTGGCCTACTTGGAGTCAGCCAAGCGTCTGAACCCGAGACAGGCCAGATGGTCTTTGTTCTTTTCTAGGTTTAATTTTGTTGTCACGTTCCGCCCTGGAGTTAAGAATGTGAAGGCAGATGCCCTGTCACGTTGTTTTCCGGGAGGCGGGAATTTTGAAGACCCGGGTCCCATTTTGGCTGAAGGTGTGGTGGTCTCTGCTCTTTTTTCTGAATTGGAGGCAGAGGTGCAGGCAGCCCAGTCAGAGGCTCCTGATCTTTGTCCTCCTGGGAGGTTGTTTGTGCCTATCGCTTTAAGACACAAGATTTTTAAGGAACACCACGATACGGTCCTTGCTGGGCACCCGGGGGCAAGAGCCACACTGGATCTCATCGCTCGGAGATTCTGGTGGCCTGCGCTTCGTAAGTCGGTTGAGGGTTTTGTGGCAGCCTGCGAGACTTGCGCTCGTGCCAAAGTCCCTCATTCACGGCCATCAGGTCCTCTCCTTCCCTTACCCATTCCTTCCCGTCCTTGGACACATCTGTCCAATGACTTCATAACGGACCTGCCTCGTTCCTCAGATTCTGGTGGTGGTGGACCGTTTTAGCAAAATGGTGCATTTCATCCCTTTTCCTGGTTTGCCCAATGCTAAGACGCTGGCGCAGGCATTTATTGATCACATTGTCAAATTGCACGGTATTCCTTCAGACATAGTCTCTGATAGGGGCACGCAGTTTGTTTCCAGATTCTGGAAGGCTTTCTGTTCTCGCTTGGGGGTTCGGTTGTCATTCTCTTCTGCTTTCCACCCGCAGTCGAATGGCCAGACAGAGCGCGTCAATCAGAATCTGGAGACATATCTGCGCTGTTTTGTGGCGGAGAATCAAGAGGATTGGTGTTCTTTTTTGTCCCTTGCTGAGTTTGCTTTAAATAACCGTCGTCAGGAGTCCTCTGATAAGTCACCATTTTTTGGTGCATATGGGTTTCATCCGCAGTTTGGGACTTTCTCGGGAGAGGGGTCTTCTGGTTTACCTGATGAGGACAGATTCTCCTCGTCTTTGTCATCTATTTGGCAAAAGATTCAGGATAATCTAAAGAGCATGAGTGAGAGATATAAGCGTGTGGCAGATAAGAGACGTGTGCTTGGTCCGGACCTGAATGTTGGTGATCTGGTGTGGTTGTCTACCAGAATATCAAATTGAAGGTTCCCTCCTGGAAGTTGGGTCCTAGGTTTATTGGGCCTTACAAAATCCTGTCTGTCATCAATCCTGTTGCCTACCGTCTTGATCTTCCTCAGACTTGGAAGATCCATAATGTTTTTCATAAGTCCTTATTGAAACCTTATGTTCAACCCATTGTACCCTTGCCTTTGCCTCCTCCTCCGATTATGGTTGATGGGAATCTTGAATTTCAGGTCTCTAGGATTGTGGATTCTCGGCTTGTCCGCGGTTCTCTCCAGTACCTTGTTCATTGGGAGGGTTATGGTCCTGAGGAGAGGATGTGGGTCCCAGTGACGGACATTAAGGCCTCTCGTCTCATCAGGGCTTTCCATAGGTCCCATCCTGAGAAGGTGGGCTCTGAGTGTCCGGAGTCCACTCGTAGAGGGAGGGGTACTGTCACAACCAGACAGCTGAGAAGCTCTGACAGAAGCCTTTCAGAACCTCCTCCTTGAGTTTTCTTTGTTGTGGTATTCAGTTCCTCATCTCGTTAGCCTCTCTCAGCTGTCATGTAGTTGGACTGATTGCATCCCTTTAAATTCCGCCCCATAATGCATTACTGGGCGGCTTATACTTCTTCCTGGAGTGTGTGTGCATGCTGATCCTGTTTTCCAATCTGCTACAAAGTTAAGTGCTGAACATTTATCTGTTATTTTCTGTTTGCTGGATCCCAGGTGACCCTGACTCCCTCCGTGTCTGGTGTAGGGAGCCGGTGGTCGTGTCCCCTCACTATTGTAGGGTGTTCAGGGGTTATATAGTCGAGGTATGTGGATATGCAACCATCCACCAGCCAGGGAAAGTCTCAGGTCTTGTGCAGGGGTCTCCCTTTTGGTTCCTTAGCTTTGGATCCAGTGAGTCATATATGCATGTTGCTTTGTCTTGTTTCCTGTACACCGTTCATGACAGCTGCATTGGGTGCCACCCCGCTGTGACCATACTTCATCCTCATCCTCCTCCACCTCCTCCTCATCCTCGTCCTCCTCGTCCTCCAGTAGTGGGCCCTGGCTGGCCACATTTGTACCTGGCCTCTGCTGTTGCAAAAAACCTCCCTCTGAGTCACTTCGAAGAGACTGGCCTGAAAGTGCTAAAAATGACCCCTCTTCCTCCTCCTCCTCCTCCTGGGCCACCCCCTCTTCCATCATCGCCCTAAGTGTTTTCTCAAGGAGACATAGAAGTGGTATTGTAACGCTGATAACGGCGTCATCGCCACTGGCAATGTTGGTGAAGTACTCGAAACAGCGCAACAGGGCACACAGGTCTCGCATGGAGGCCCAGTCATTGGTGGTGAAGTGGTGCTGTTCCGCAGTGCGACTGACCCGTGCGTGCTGCAGCTGAAACTCCACTATGGCCTGCTGCTGCTCGCACAGTCTGTCCAGCATGTGCAAGGTGGAGTTCCACCTGGTGGGCACGTCGCATATGAGGCGGTGAGCGGGAAGGCCGAAGTTACGCTGTAGCGCAGACAGGCGAGCAGCGGCAGGATGTGAACGCCAGAAGCGCGAACAGATGGCCCACACTTTATGCAGGAGCTCTGACATGTCGGGGTTGTTGTGAATGAACTTCTGCACCACCAAATTCAGCACATGCGCCAGGCAAGGGATGTGCGTCAAACCGGCTAGTCCCAGAGCTGCAACAAGATTTCGTCCATTATCGCACACCACCAGGCCGGGCTTGAGGCTCACCGGCAGCAACCACTCGTCGGTCTGTTGTTCTATACCCCGCCACAACTCCTGTGCGGTGTGGGGCCTGTCCCCCAAACATATGACTTTCAGAATGGCCTGCTGACGTTTACCCCGGGCTGTGCTGAAGTTGGTGGTGAAGGTGTGTGGCTGACTGGATGAGCAGGTGGAAGAAGAGGAGGAGGAAGCCGAGTAGGAGGAGGAGGCGGCAACAGGAGGCAAAGAATGTTGCCCTGCGATCCTTGGCGGCGGAAGGACATGCGCCAAACAGCTCTCCGCCTGGGGCCCAGCCGCCACTACATTTACCCAGTGTGCAGTTAGGGAGATATAGCGTCCCTGGCCGTGCTTACTGGTCCACGTATCTGCAGTTAGGTGGACCTTGCCACAGATGGCGTTGCGCAGTGCACACTTGATTTTATCGGATACTTGGTTGTGCAGGGAAGGCACGGCTCTCTTGGAGAAGTAGTGCCGGCTGGGAACAACATACTGTGGGACAGCAAGCGACATGAGCTGTTTGAAGCTGTCTGTGTCCACCAGCCTAAATGACAGCATTTCATAGGCCAGTAGTTTAGAAATGCTGGCATTCAGGGCCAGGGATCGAGGGTGGCTAGGTGGGAATTTACGCTTTCTCTCAAATGTTTGTGAGATGGAGAGCTGAACGCTGGTGTGTGACATGGTTGAGATGCTTGGTGACGGAGGTGGTGGTGTTGGTGGTACATCCTCTGTTTGCTGGGCGGCAGGTGCCAACGTTCCTCCAGAGGCGGAGGAAGAGGCCGAGGCGGCAGCAGCAGAATAGGCCGAGGCGGCAGCAGCAGAAGAGGTAGCAGGGGGAGCCTGAGTGACTTCCTTGGTTTTAAGGTGTTTACTCCACTGCAGTTCATGCTTTGCATGCAGGTGCCTGGTCATGCAGGTTGTGCTCAGGTTCAGAACGTTAATGCCTCGCTTCAGGCTCTGATGGCACAGCGTGCAAACCACTCGGGTCTTGTCGTCAGCACATTGTTTGAAGAAGTGCCATGCCAGGGAACTCCTTGAAGCTGCCTTTGGGGTGCTCGGTCCCAGCTGGCGGCGGTCAGTAGCAGGCGGAGTCTCTTGGCGGCGGGTGTTCTGCTTTTGCCCACTGCTCCCTCTTTTGCTACGCTGTTGGCTCGGTCTCACCACTGCCTCTTCCTCCGAACTGTGAAAGTCAGTGGCACGACCTTCATTCCATGTGGGGTCTAGGACCTCATCGTCCCCTGCATCGTCTTCCACCCAGTCTTGATCCCCGACCTCCTGTTCAGTCTGCACACTGCAGAAAGACGCAGCAGTTGGCACCTGTGTTTTGTCATTATCAGAGACGTGCTGAGGTGGTATTCCCATGTCCTCATCATCAGGAAACATAAGTGGTTGTGCGTCAGTGCATTCTATGTCTTTCACCGCTGGGGAAGGGCTAGGTGGATGCCCTTGGGAAACCCTGCCAGCGGAGTCTTCAAACAGCATAAGAGACTGCTGCATAACTTGAGGCTCAGACAGTTTCCCTGGTATGCATGGTGGTGATGTGACAGACTGATGGGCTTGGTTTTCAGGCGCCATCTGTGCGCTTTCTGCAGAAGACTGGGTGGGAGATAATGTGAACGTGCTGGATCCACTGACACCCAATTGACTAATGCCTGTACCTGCTCAGGCCTTACCATCCTTAGAACGGCATTGGGCCCCACCAAATATCGCTGTAAATTATGGCGGCTACTGGGACCTGAGGTAGTTGGTACACTAGGACGTGTGGCTGTGGCAGAATGACCACGTCCTCTCCCAGCACCAGAGGGTCCACTAACACCACCACGACCATGTCCGCGTCTGCGTCCCTTACTAGATGTTTTCCTCATTGTTACCGTTCACCACAATAAGAAAAATATTATTTGGCCCAATGTATTGAATTCAAATTCAGGCCTTTTTTTTTACAGACACCTAACACTATCTGGCTATCTATTTAGGTACCGTATTACACTAATAAAGGCACAGCAGTAACAACAGATTTAGCTGAATATAAATTTGAGGCCTATTATTTAGGCGCTGGGTGACAGGTATACATTTACAGACAGAATTAGACTTGGAATTGCACAGTAGCGTGTGTGTGAAGTTATTGAGAATGACCCTATCTGCACCTTGATTCTAATATACCCTTTTAGGGATAGATTTAAAGTAGGCCTGATACAGCAGAAACCACTAATTTAGAGAATTGCTAAGTTGGGAATTGTATTTCAACCCAGAACAAAAACTGTGCTTTGACGGACCCAAAATAACTTGACCAGCCTCAGCAATAACCACAGATTTAGATGAATATAAATTTGAGGCCTATTATTTAGGCGATGGGTGACAGGTATACGTTTACAGACAGAATTAGACTTGGAAATGCACAGTAGCGTGTGTGTGAAGTTATTGAGAATGACCCTATCAGCACCTTGAATCTAATATACCCTTTTAATGAATAGATTTAAAGTAGCCCTGATACAGCAGAAACCACTAATTTAGGAAATTGCTAAGTTGGGATTTGTTGTATTTCAACCCTGAACAAAAATATATCCTTTGCCAGACAGCAGACAGTATTACAATTGGCTGGCCACAGCTGAAACACCAGATTTAGGGTACTGCTATTTTGGCAATTGTATTTCACCCCTCAATAAAATAGCAAGCACAGCCAAGCCCCTGATGTAGGATATAGCCAAAAAATAACCACACTATTGATGGTTAAATGCACTTGGTGACAGCTTGCCCCTGATGTAAGATATATCCAATAAATAACCACACTATTGATGGTTAAATGCACTTGGTGACAGCTTGCCCCTGATGTAGGATATAGCTAAAAAATAACCACACTATTGATGGTTAAATGTACTTGGTGGCAGCTTGTGCTGGCGCACCACAAGACACAAAATGTCAGCCGATCACCCCAGAAAAAAGTGACTGAAAAACGCTCTGGGCAGCCTAAAAACAGTGAGCAATTGAATAGCAGCAGTTCAATGATCCACAGCTGTAGATCGATCACTGACTTAAGTGTTTTGGAGGAGTTAACCACTGCCTAATCTCGCCCTAACAGTCGCAGCTGCAACCTCTCCCTACACTGTTCAGAGCAGAGTGACGTGCGGCGCTATATGACTCCAGCTTAAATAGAGGCTGGGTCACATGCTGCACAGGCCAATCACAGCCATGCCAATAGTAGGCATGGCTGTGACGGCCTCTTGCGGCAAGTAGTATGACGCTTGTTGATTGGCTGCTTTGCAGCCTTTCAAAAAGCGCCAAGAAAGCGACGAACACCGAACCCGAACCCGGACTTTTACGAAAATGTTCGGGTTCGGGTCCGTGTCACGGACACCCCAAAATTCGTTACGAACCCGAACTATACAGTTCGGGTTCGCTCATCCCTATGTCTTACATTTAGAAGTGAATCCACCGCCAGGAATAGGAGTTATTAAGATCGGTGTCTAAAACGCCAGTCTTAATAAATGTGCCACATTGTTTTCTGGAGATAAAGGGCACATTGTTATTTAAAAGGGTATTCCAGTAGGTAATAGTCATCCCCTATCTTATTCTATAAGATCGGTGGGGGTCCTACCGCTGGGACCCCCATGATCACGAGAATGGGGGCCTCGTAGCCCCTGCTGCTCCCCTGAAATGATCGGAGAGGTCGGTTGCACATGTGCGTGGCTCGGCAGAAAGCTCGGCTATCTCTGGAACTCCCATAGAATTTAATGGAACGGTGCGCACATGTGTGTCCCGCCATTATGGTCATTTGCGTGGAGCAGCAGGGGGTTTGCAGGGGTATGGAGCCCCGGTTCCAGCTGAAGGACCCCCACAATCTCATAGTTATGCGCTATCCTGTCAATAGGGGATAACGTTTACCTACCAGAATACCCCTTTAAGGAGGCACTCAAAATATGAGCGGTACTATAATCTGTGAAGGGGCACTGAAAACTGCCTGTAAAGGGGGTCTAAAATCTGTAAAGGCGACCCTGTAATCTGTGAAGGGGGGACTTTAACCGGTGAGACAGCACTTTTACATGTGTGGCCGCACAAAGGTGGTTATTGCTATTTTACAATTTTTACTATTTTACTAGAAAGGGGGTATTTTTGATAATAAAACTTCCTTTCTGCCCCAAAACAGCAAAAGCAACATACATTTGTGCCTCCATACAACAAAAATATGGGGGGCAGAGAAGCATGTTAGAAGTGTTTGGGCACTTACTGTGTGAGGAATATTACTTTGTGAAGTGCAGCATAACTAATGTTTGGGACACTGCCTGTTTGGCACTATTGTTGGTAGTGCTATCTGGCATTGAATTCAGAGGCACTGTCTGTGTGGCACTATTTTTTGTGGGGTATCTATAGTTATGAGGCCATAAACTGTAATGAAATCATTTACGCAGTTTGCAGACAGACTGGTATCTTCCACTATATGGGGGTAATATTGATCTTTGTATAGTGCTTTTTATTCACTAACAGTACAGTAATATTAGTCACTTTGTAGTGGTAATATGTGATCATAGTGTGACAGTCTTAATTTGGTGTTGTATAGTGGTATCACTGGTAATATTGGTCTTTGTATGGGGTGTGTAATTCAGTAACAGTATGGAGGTAATAGTTAATCACTGCATGGTGGTTTTATTTGCTAACTATATATGTATGCCATTTTTTGTATGGGGGCATATAGCTTGGAACTTGGGGCCCTAGCAACGCCTCCTTAAGCCTTAAGACATCAGCACATCGTACACTCCCTTCTGACTTGGCTGAATGTGACTGTGTTGTTGGTACAGTATTTCGGCATTTGGGGCCTCGCTTTTGATTTTGCCCAGGGCCACACTTTGTCAAAAAGCAGCCCTGTCAATAACGAATAAGTGAATGCATTGAGAAGATATGCCACCCATGTGTGGGACAAACGTGCTTCAGAAGCAGATACATGCTGTCAGCGTACCCATCCTTGTTAGGTGAAAACGGCCTCACCCATTTGTGCTCATTAGACAACAAAGACCACCATAGCAACCATTTATCAAATGCAATAATAAATTGGTAATCTCATCAAAAATGAAGCTCTGGAAATCCAGCAAAAATAAAGAACCAAATAAAAATGGGAACTAAAGCTCAAATTATACTCTAAAAGTATATGATATCTAATGAAGCAATAACACTCTTAAAACAAAACATGAAAATATTAGGAAAAATGTATTACATCCTGTTTCTGGACATTCTTTCTTAGAAGTGTTCCACAGGATTGGCGGATAGCAAATGTGGTGGCAATATTCAAAAAGGGTCCAAAAACAGAGCCTGGAAACTATAGGCCGGTAAGTTTAACATCTGTCGTGGGTAAACTGTTTGAAGGTTTTCTAAGAGATACTATCTTGGAGGACCTCAATGAAAATAAGCAAATAACGCCATATCAGCATGGCTTCATGAGGGATCGGTCATGTCAAACTAATTTAATCAGTTTCTATGAGGAGGTAAGTTCTAGACTTGACAGCGGCGAATCAATGGATGTCGTATATCTGGACTTCTCCAAAGCATTTGACACTGTACCACATAAAGGGTTAGTATATAAAATGAGAATGCTCAGACTGGGAGAAAATGTCTGTATGTGGGTAAGTAACTGGCTGAGTGATAGAAAACAGAGGGTGGTTATTAACGGTACACACTCAGATTGGGTCACCGTCACTAGTGGGGTACCTCAGGGGTCAGTATTGGGCCCTATCCTCTTCAATATATTTATTAATGATCTTGTAGAAGGCTTGAACCTTAAAATATCAATTTTTGCAGGTGACACTAAACTGTGTAAAGTAATTAACACAGAAGAGGACAGTATACTACTACAGAGGGATCTGGATAGATTGGAGGCTTGGGCAGATAAGTGGCAGATGAGGGTTATGTAGGGTTATGCACATGGGAAGGAATAATGCAAGTCACCAGTACATACTAAATGGTAAAACACTCGGTAACACTGACATGGAAAAGGACCTAGGAAATTTAGTGAACAGCAAACTAAGCTGTAGAAACCAGTGTCAGGCAGCTGCTGCCAAGGCCAATAAGATAATGGGTGCATCAAAAGGGGCATAGATGCCCGTGATGAGAACATAGTCCTGCCACATTACAAATCACAAGTCCACCACACATGGAGTACTGTGTACAGTTCTGGGCTCCTGTGAACAAGGCAGACATAGCAGAGCTGGAGAGGTTCAGAGGAGGGCAACTAAAGTAATAACTGGAATGGGTGGACTACAGTACCCAGATTATCAAAATTAGGGTTATTCACATTATAAAAAAGACGACTAAGGGGAGATCTAATTACTAAGTATAAATACATCAGGAGTCAGTACAGAGATCTCTCCCATCATCTATTTATACCCAGGACTGTGACTGTGACGAGAGGACACCTTCTGCGTCTGGAGAAAAGAAGGTTTGTACATAAACATAGAAGAAGATTCTTTACGGTAAGAGCAGTGAGACTATGGAACTCTGGAGGAAAGAAGGTTTGTACATAAGCATAGAAGAGGATTCTTTACGGTAAGAGCAGTGAGACTATGGAACTATCTGCCTGAGGAGGTGGTGATGGGTGAGTTTACTAAAACAGTTCATGAGTAGGGATGAGCGAACCCGAACTGTATAGTTCGGGTTCGTACCGAATTTTGGGGTGTCCGTAAACACGGACCCGAACCCGAACATTTTCGTAAAAGTCCGGATTCGGGTTCGGTGTTCGTCGCTTTCTTGGCGCTTTTTGAAAGGCTGCAAAGCAGCCAATCAACAAGCGTCATACTACTTGCCCTAAGAGGCCGTCACAGCCATGCCTACTATTGGCATGGCTGTGATTGGCCAGTGCAGCATGTGACCCAGCCTCTATTTAAGCTGGAGTCACGTAGCGCCGCACGTCACTCTGCTCTGAACAGTGTAGGGAGAGATTGCAGCTGCGACTGTTAGGGCGAGATTAGGCAGTGATTAACTCCTCCAAAACACTTAAGTCAGTGATCGATCTACAGCTGTGGCTCATTGAACTGCTGCTATTCAATTGCTCACTGTTTTTAGGCTGCCCAGAGCGTTTTTCAGTCACTTTTTTCTGGGGTGATCGGCGCCCCATTTGTGTCTTGTGGTGCGCCAGCACAAGCTGCCACCAAGTTCATTTAACCATCAATAGTGTGGATATTTTTTGGCTATATCCTACATCAGGGGCAAGCTGTCACCAAGTCCATTTAACCATCAATAGTGTTTTTTTTTTTAGCTATATCCTACATCAGGGGCTTGGCTGTGCTTGCTATTTTATTGAGGGGTGAAATACAATTGCCAAAATAGCAGTACCCTAAATCTGGTGTTTCAGCTGTGGCCAGCCAATTGTAATACTGTCTGCTGTCTGGCAAAGGATATATTTTTGTTCTGGATTGAAAAACAATTCCCAACGTCACCCAGCGCCTAAATAGGCCTCAAATTTATATTCAGCTAAATCTGTGGTTATTGCTGAGGCTGGTCAAGTTATTTTGGGTCCGTCAAAGCACAGTTTTTGTTCTGGGTTGAAATACAATTCCCAATTTAGCAATTCTCTAAATTAGTGGTTTCTGCTGTATCAGGCCTACTTTAAATCTATCCCTAAAAGGGTATATTAGATTGAAGGTGCTGATAGGGTCATTCTCAATAACTTCACACACACGCTACTGTGCAATTCCAAGTCTAATTCTGTCTGTAAACATATACCTGTCACCCAGCGCCTAAATAATAGGCCTCAAATTTATATTCATCTAAATCTGTGGTTATTGCTGAGTCTAGTCAAGTTATTTTGGGTCCGTCAAATCACAGTTTTTTTTCTGGGTTGAAATACAATTCCCAATTTAGCAATTCTCTAAATTAGTGGTTTCTGCTGTATCAGGCCTACTTTAAATCTATCCCTAAAAGGGTATATTAGATTCAAGGTGCTGATAGGGTCATTCTCAATAACTTCACACACACGCTACTGTGCAATTCCAAGTCTAATTCTGTCTGTAAACGTATACCTGTCACCCAGCGCCTAAATAATAGGCCTCAAATTTATATTCAGCTAAATCTGTGGTTATTGCTGAGGCTGGTCAAGTTATTTTGGGTCCGTTAAAGCACAGTTTTTGTTCTGGGTTGAAATACAATTCCCAATTTAGCAATTCTCTAAATTAGTGGTTTCTGCTGTATCAGGCCTACTTTAAATCTATCCATAAAAGGGTATATTAGATTCAAGGTGCTGATAGGGTCATTCTCAATAACTTCACACACACGCTACTGTGCAATTCCAAGTCTAATTCTGTCTGTAAACGTATACCTGTCACCCAGCGCCTAAATAATAGGCCTCAAATTTATATTCAGCTAAATCTGTCATTACTGCTGTGCCTGTATTAGTGTAATACGGTACCTAAATAGATAGCCAGATAGTGTTAGGTGTCTGTAAAAAAAGGCCTGAATTTGAATTCAATACATTGGGCCAAATAATATTTTTCTTATTGTGGTAAACGGTAACAATGAGGAAAACATCTAGTAAGGGACGTGGACACGGACATGGTCGTGGTGGTGTTAGTGGACCCTCTGGTGCTGGGAGAGGACGTGGCTGTTCTGCCACAGCCACACGTCCTAGTGTACCAACTACCTCAGGTCCCAGTAGCCGCCAGAATTTACAGCGATATTTGATGGGGCCCAATGCCG
Organism: Bufo gargarizans; assembly: GCF_014858855.1. Lineage (NCBI taxonomy): Eukaryota > Metazoa > Chordata > Amphibia > Anura > Bufonidae > Bufo > Bufo gargarizans. The sequence continues at coordinate 462,694,684 of NC_058082.1, read as the reverse complement.
TTCTAAGGATGGTAAGGCCTGAGCAGGTACAGGCATTAGTCAATCTCCCACCCAGTCTTCTGCAGAAAGCGCACAGATGGCGCCTGAAAACCAAGCCCATCAGTCTGTCACATCACCCCCATGCATACCAGGGAAACTGTCTGAGCCTCAAGTTATGCAGCAGTCTCTTATGCTGTTTGAAGACTCCGCTGGCAGGGTTTCCCAAGGGCATCCACCTAGCCCTTCCCCAGCAGTGGAAGACATAGAATGCACTGACGCACAACCACTTATGTTTCCTGATGATGAGGACATGGGAATACCACCTCAGCATGTCTCTGATGATGACGAAACACAGGTGCCAACTGCTGCGTCTTTCTGCAGTGTGCAGACTGGACAGGAGGTCAGGGATCAAGACTGGGTGGAAGACGATGCAGGGGACGATGAGGTCCTAGACCCCACATGGAATGAAGGTCGTGCCACTGACTTTTCACAGTTCGGAGGAAGAGGCAGTGGTGAGACCGAGCCAACAGCTTAGCAAAAGAGGGAGCAGTGGGCAAAAGCAGAACACCCGCCGCCAAGAGACTCTGCCTGCTACTGACCGCCGCCAGCTGGGACCGAGCACCCCAAAGGCAGCTTCAAGGAGTTCCCTGGCATGGCACTTCTTCAAACAATGTGCTGACGACAAGACCCGAGTGGTTTGCATGCTGTGCCATCAGAGCCTGAAGCGAGGCATTAGCGTTCTGAACCTTAGCACAACCTGCATGACCAGGCACCTGCATGCAAAGCATGAACTGCAGTGGAGTAAACACCTTAAAAACAAGGAAGTCACTCAGGCTCCCCCTGCTACCTCTTCTGCTGCTGCTGCCTTGGCCTCTTCTGCTGCTGCCGCCTCGGCCTCTTCTGCTGCTGCTTTCTGCTCTTCCTCCGCCTCTGGAGGAACGTTGGCACCTGCCGCCCAGCAAACAGGGGATGTACCACCAACACCACCACCTCTGTCACCAACCATCTCAACCATGTCACACGGCAGCGTTCAGCTCTCCATCTCACAAACATTTGAGAGAAAGCGTAAATTCCCACCTAGCCACCCTCGATCCCTGGCCCTGAATGCCAGCATTTCTAAACTACTGGCCTATGAAATGCTGTCATTTAGGCTGGTGGACACAGACAGCTTCAAACAGCTCATGTCGCTTGCTGTCCCACAGTATGTTGTTCCCAGCCGGCACTACTTCTCCAAGAGAGCCGTGCCTTCCCTGCACAACCAAGTATCCGATAAATCAAGTGTGCACTGTGCAACGCCATCTGTGGCAAGGTCCACCTAACCACAGATACGTGGACCAGTAAGCACGGCCAGGGACGCTATATCTCCCTAACTGCACACTGGGTAAATGTAGTGGCGGCTGGGCCCCAGGCGTAGAGCTGTTTGGCGCACGTCCTTCCGCCACCAAGGATCGCAGGGCAACATTCTTTGCCTCCTGTTGCATCCTCCTCCTACCCGGCTTCCTCCTCCTCTTCTTCCACCTGCTCATCCAGTCAGCCACACACCTTCACCACCAACTTCAGCACAGCCCGGGGTAAACGTCAGCAGGCCATTCTGAAAGTCATATGTTTGGGGGACAGGCCCCACACCGCACAGGAGTTGTGGCGGGGTATAGAACAACAGACCGACGAGTGGCTGCTGCCGGTGAGCCTGAAGCCCAGCCTGGTGGTGTGCGATAATGGGACGCACATCCCTTGCCTGGCGCATGTGCTGAATTTGGTGGTGCAGAAGTTCATTCACAACAACCCCGACATGTCAGAGCTGCTGCATAAAGTGCGGGCCGTCTGTTTGCGCTTCCGGAGTTCACATCCTGCTGCTGCTCGCCTGTCTGCGCTACAGCGTAACTTCGGCCTTGCCGCTCACCGCCTCATATGCGACGTACCCACCAGGTGGAACTCCACCTTGCACATGCTGGACAGACTGTGCGAGCAGCAGCAGGCCATAGTGGAGTTTCAGCTGCAGCACGCACGGGTTAGTCGCACTGCGGAACAGCACCACTTCACCACCAATGACTGGGCCTCCATGCGAGACCTGTGTGCCCTGTTGCGCTGTTTTGAGTACTCCACCAACATGGCCAGTGGCGATGACGCCGTTATCAGCGTTACAATACCACTTCTATGTCTCCTTGAGAAAACACTTAGGGCGATGATGTGGAAAAGTTTTGTCAACACGCCACAGCTAACTGCACCACCACCTGATACGGAACGTGTTACCAGGAGGCAACATTTCACTAACATGGTGGAACAGTACGTGTGCACACCCCTCCACTGATGGTTCGGCCCCATTCAACTTCTGGGTCTCTAAATTGTCCACATGGCCAGAGCTAGCCTTTTATGCCTTGGAGGTGCTGGCCTGCCCGGCGGCCAGCGTTTTGTCTGAACGTGTATTCAGCACGGCAGGGGGCGTCATTACAGACAAACGCAGCCGCCTGTCTACAGCCAATGTGGACAAGCTGACGTTCATAAAAATGAACCAGGCATGGATCCCACAGGACCTGTCCATCCCTTGTGCAGATTAGACATTAACTACCTCCTCTTAACCATATATTATTGTACTCCAGGGCACTTCCTCATTCAATCCTTTTTTTATTTTCATTTTACCATTATATTGCGGGGCAACCCAAAGTTAAATGAACCTCTCCTCTGTCTGGTTGCCGGGGCCTAAAAATATCTGACAGTGGCCTGTTTTAGTGTTAGGTGACGTGAAGCCTGATTCTCTGCTATGACATGAAGACTGATTCTCTGCTGACATGAAGCCTGAATCTCTGTTATGGGACCTCTCTCCTCTGCCTGGGTGCCAGGGCCTAAATATCTGACAATGGACTGTTACAGTGGTGGGTGATGCGAAGCCTGATTCTTTGCTATGACATGAAGACTAATTCTCTGCTGACATGAAGCCAGATTCTCTGCTATGGGACCTCTCTCCAATTGATATTGGTTAATTTTTATTTATTTTATTTTAATTTTAATTAATTTCCCTATCCACATTTGTTTGCATGGGATTTAACTACATTTTGCTGCCTTTTGCAGCCCTCTAGCCCTTTCCTGGGCTGTTTTACAGCCTTTTTAGTGCCGAATAGTTCGGGTCCCCATTGACTTCAATGGGGTTCGGGACGAAGTTCGGGTCGGGTTCGGATCCCGAACCCGGACATTTCCGGGAAGTTCGGCCGAACTTTCCGAACCCGAACATCCAGGTGTTCGCTCAACTCTATTCAGGAGGTGTCTGGATGTATTTCTGGAGTGTAATAATATTACAGGCTATAGCTACTAGAGAGGGGTTGTTGATCCAGGGAGTTATTCTGATTGCCTTATTCGAGTCGGGAAGGAATTATTTTCCCCTAAAGTGGGGAAAATTGGCTTCTACTTCACAGTTTTTTTTTTTGCCTTCCTCTGGATCATCTTGCAGGATAACAGGCCAAACTGGAAGGACAAATGTCTTTTTTCCGCCTTATAGACTATGTTACTATGTAAAAGGGTTTTCCGAAACTTAAATACTGATGTATCCTCTGGATAGGTCATTAGTAGTGATGAGCGAAGTGAGCTTTGGATGTTACATCCAAAGTCGCTTCGTTCATAACTTCGGATTAATACTGTACGGAGATCTGTCTCTGTACAGTATTAAAATGTATGGGTTCCAATGAGCCGAAGTTAGTTATTCGCAAACTAAAACTAGAAACCGAATTCGGCTTCGGTTCCGAAGTACCAGTCAGAACCAAAGCCAAGTTTTAAAGTGGTATTCCACTTTAAAAATCAACTAAAGTTATTCAACAAAGTCATGCACAAAAAAAACAATAAGAAATAATAAGTGTGTATATATATTGTGGTAATGTGAACAGTGCTGGAAGGTGTGTTGTCCCACTTCAGGTGCCTCAGATGGGTAAGACAGATAAAATCCAGAGAGTGGCAGTAGTCTCAGCAAAGCATAGTTTGCTGAGACATTTTTGTATACATTTTCTGGGCTGGATTTTACTTGGACTGGTGGGTAGGCTTGGTAGAGGGAGTTGCCAGTCCACACCCTTCCAGTATGGGTTTTCCTTTCTACCTGAGGTGATCGCAGGTGAGGCCTGTTATAATCAGGCTGGCATAAAGCGCCTCAGAGTAGGTCAGTCTGGGAGAAGGGAGAGTGTCTGTGATACTGGAGCAGAGGCTCTGTGTCAAGCCTCCTAGGGAGCCAGTAGTGGGATGAGGAACCCACTGGCAGTAAGCAGCTGACAGCCCAGAACGCGGTACAAGTTTAGGGATAATCCAAGAGGGGTAGTCAATGTCCAATCCGGGTCGAGGCAGGCAGCGAAGGTTCAAGGCGGAAGACAGTCCAGGGGTCAGTAGCCGGGAAGGATACAAAGAAACAGGCAATAGGAGGATCTGCAGGGAGCCTAGGTGTTCACCATAAGGTAGAATAACTCAGCAATGAGCCATAGCTCAGGCCAGGTCTTTATAGCCAGGGAAGGTAGGAACCACCCTCCCCAGGAACCAATGGCAGGCGAGGAAGGTGGAAGGTGTGTACTGGGAACCTCCCCCAGCAAGGCTCACACCTGACAGCCAGATAATGCAGGAATGCTATGCACCCGGGAATGCGCACGCAGCCTGCGTACTGCGCACACGCCGGGCACCCTCACCTCGGGCACCAGGTGTTCTACCGAGCTGAAGGGGAACCCGTGCCCTGCGCCGTGCCCGTGGTCCCCGAGTAGGGGTAACACCCCCTGCTTCCTGACAGAGCCCCCCACCAAGGAGCGGCCTCCGGACGCGACCCTGGGAAGGCCTCTCTGGGTGAGCCCGATGGAACGCCCCCACCTTGGCGGCCGCATGGACATTCCCCAAGGGCTCCCAGGAACGCTCCTCTGGACCGTACCCCTTCCAGTGGATGAGATACTCCAGGACCCCACGCCGGCGGCGGGAGTCCAAGATCTCCTGGACTTCGTACTCGTCATCGTTATTCACCTGGATGGGAGGTGGTGGAGCAGGCGCCCGGTCAGGGAATGGGTTGGCATGGTGTGGTTTCAACAAGGACAAGGACACGTGGAATACCGGGTGGATTCCCAGGGAAGTAGACAACCGGAGCTTGGCTGCAACGTTGTTGACCATACTCACGATCTCGAAGGGACCAAGGTAACGGGGTCCCAGTTTTCAGGAGGGACAGGACAGCTTGAGGTGCTGTGTGGAAAGCCACACCTTGTCTCCGTCTTTGTACCTGGGGAACTCTGTGCGTCTACGGTCTGCCTGCGTCTTGTGCCGCTGCTGAGCGGCCTGGAGTTGTTGCGTTAGGGTCCGCCTCAGTTCTCGAAGGAGCCGGAGCCGTTGAGCCACTTCAGGCACCGGGACATCAAGGGGGAGATCCGGGAGAGTTGCGGGATGATAGCCATAGTTGGCATAGAATGGTGAGAGCCCGGTGGAGTAAAGAAGCTGATTGTTGAAGGAAAATTCAGCGAAGGGGAGATGGCTCACCCAGTTGTCTTGTAGATGGGATGTGTAACAGCGAAGGAACTGTTCGAGGGTTTGGTTGGTCCTTTCGGTCTGCCCATTGGACTGGGGGTGATAGGCAGAAGACAGGCTGCGAGTGATATGAAGGCTACGGCAAAACTGGGTCCAAAAACGGGAGGTGAATTGCGAGCCCCGGTCTGAGACGATGGAATCAGGGAGCCTGTGCAACCGGAACACGTGTTGGAGGAACAACTTCGAGGTTTGTTGGGCCGTCGGGAGACTGGAGGTCGGAATGAAGTGGGACATCTTGGTACATCTGTCCACCACCACCATGATGGTGGTACAGGCTTGTTAAGGCGGTAAGTCCACAATGAAATCCATGGCTATGTTGCGCCATGGAAGGGTTGGCACTGGCAGAGGCTGTAATAACCCAACGGGTTTTGAGGTGGGACGTTTTTAGAGTGCACACACGGAACAAGACTCTATGAAGGAGCGTACGTCGGCTGCTAAAGAGGGCCACCAAAACCGACGTAGGATGCATTCCGTGGTGTTGCGCCTACCTCGGTGGCCTGCTGTCGGGTGGTCATGGTGATGCTGTAGTACAGGCAGTCGCTGGGAGACTGGGACATAGATCCACTGTTGGTGGTACCGAAGCCCCTGCTTCATTGGCAGATGGGCTGCCTCCTCTGGAGCTGGCGTGCTGGCCCGTCGGATCCTCTCGATCAAGGAGTGTTGGGTGGCTAGAAAGTATGCGGTTGGCAGGATCGGTTCCGGAAGTGCAGGATCGGCCTCGGAGGAGCACATACGGGACAAGGCATCAGTCTTGCTGTTCTTGGATCCCGGTCGATAGGTAATCTGGAGGCGAAAACGGGAGAAAAAGAGAGCCCATCTGGCTTGTCGAGGACGTAGTCGCTTGGCACTGCAGAGATATTCGAGGTTGCGATGGTCGATGTACACCACCACAGGGTTTTCGGCTCCCTCCAGCAAATGTCTCCATTCCTCCAGGGCGTCCTTGATGGCGAGCAGCTCCCTCTCACCCACATCATAGTTGTGTTCGGCCCCGGTGAGTTTGCGGGAATAAAAGGCAACGGGATGGAGAAGCTGCTTCTCCCCTTGGACCTGGGAGAGAACAGCCCCGATAGCCCCCTCGGAGGCGTCGGTCTCCAGAAAAAACTGGCAAGAGGCGTCCGGTTGTAGCAGTATAGGTGCCTGTGTGAACAGCCTCTTAAGGTGCTGGAATGCCTGTTGGACCTTCGGGGTCCATTCAATCAGGGTGTTGCTCCTGGTCAGTGCAGTGATGGGAGCGCAGATCGCTGAAAAGTTCCGAATGAATCGGCGGTAAAAATTGGCAAAACCAATGAACTGCTGCACCATCCGCCGATTGCAGGGGACAGGCCAATTCTGGACGGCCTGGATCTTCCTGGGGTCCATCTCTACTCGGCCTGGGGATAGGATGTAGCCCAGGAACTCAATGGACGAGACTTCGAAGGTGCTTTTTTCAAGCTTGCCATAGAGACTGTGGGTCCGCAGACACTGGAGCACCGATTTGACATGCCGTTCGTGTTGTGGCAGTGATCTGGAGAAGACAAGGATATCGTCCAGATATACCACAACATGGGTATCCAACAGGTCACGGAAGACGTCATTGATGAAGCACTGAAATGTGGCAGGGGCGTTACAGAGCCCGAAGGGCATGACAAGGTACTCGTAGTGCCCAAACCGTGAGCGGAATGCTGTCTTCCACTCATCCCCCTCCCTGACACGAATCAGATTGTAGGCCCCCCGGAAGTCGATCTTGGTGAAGAAACGGGCATCCTTGACTCTGTCCAGCAAGTCGGGAATGAGAGGGAGTGGGTACCGGTTCTTCTTGGTGATGTTGTTCAGGGCCCGGTAATCAACACAGGGCCGGAGACCCCCATCTTTTTTCCCCACAAAGAAGATGCCGGCCCCAAATAGAGAGGTCGAGGGATGGATGAACCCCTTCGCTAGGCTCTCCTCTGTGTAGTCCTTCAGGGCCCTGGTCTCGGGTTCGGACAGATTGTACAAGCGCCCGTACGGCAGTGGGGCTCCAGGGAGCAGGTCAATGGGGCAATCATAGGGCCTTTGTGGCGGCAAGGCGTCTGCTCCTTTTTTTTCAAAAACGTCTGCATAGTCCTGATATTTGTCGGGTAGTCTGTGTTCAACGGTGCCCAGAACCGTAGGAGGGCTTGGAGCTGGAGACGCGTGAACAGGAGAACCGAAGGGGGGCGTGAAGGTGATGGAGCCAGAGGTCCAGTTGATCGTGGGGTTGTGTCTCCTAAGCCAGGTGATGCCTAGAATGACTGGAAACAAGGGGGAAGGCACGATGTCCCACACGATCTTCTCGGAATGGTAAAGGCCTATGCGGAGGAACAAGGGATAGGATTTCATGGCGATAGGTCCCGTCTTTAGGGTGCTGCCATCCACCAGATGCAGCTGGGATGGGTTCTTCTTAGGGCGCAACGGAATGCCTAGTTGGGAAGCCAGATCCTTGTCCATAAAACAGATGCTTGCGCCCGAATCAATGATGGCAGAGAGATCCATATTTTATGACAAGACACGGAGGCTCCTATTGCATCAACTCTCTTTACTGATCTACCATAGCAGCAAAGAAGACAACTGAATTTACATAAGAAAAAACCATGGTAACCAACTCCACCCCACTATCCCAGTATATATAGGCTCAGCCCTCTGGGATCCTCCTCTTTCTTTGCTGCTACCATGGCAGATAAGTACTTTCTTCCTTGTCACGTTTCTTATGGTATATGGCCATTGTAGCAGGGTTTTTTCTTGTAGGAAATCTTTGTATGTCTTTGGCCTGAGCGCTTACTCCTGGTTCCGGTGGGCTGTTTCGTCCACCCCTGCTCCCTCTTTAGTTTGTGCACTCTTGTTTCCATTTTCCTTGAGGCTCCGTACCCTCGGTCCCTCTCAGCTGCTTCCCCCCCCCCCCCTCCGGTACCTCCTGTACGTCCCTTGGGTGTTCGGCCGTTCTTTCACCGTTCCGCCCGAGTTCTCGATTCGTGGGAACTCGGGCGCCATCTTACCTTCCTTCCTGACTATCGCAGGCGTCGCGCGGGATTCGCACGATTTTTATTCGCGCGCAAATTATTATTCGCGCGCAAATTTTTTATTTGCGCGCTTTATCGGTTCCTCCCCCCGTGGTCTCGCGGGTTTCGCGGTCATATCGCTCTGCTTCTTCCGGTCTCTCCACCTCTCCCTGCGTGCGGCTGGTGGTTTCCTCGTCCGTCCTGTCGGCGTCTCATGTGAGTTCTTATTCACTGTTCTGGCGATTTTTGAACTGGTTGCTCCCAGGTCCTTTCCCTTACCTTGTGTTTTTTCTGTTTTCTCCTCAGATTTTGTGCTCTTGATCGGTGGTGTGGGGTGATATACTCCTGCCTCCTCATCTCAGCATGTCTGTCAGCAACGCTCCTGCTGTCCCTCCTCAGGATACGCCTGCTCCAGTAGTTAGTTCCCCTTCCCTGGATAGCGTAGTAGTTGTCCCACCTCCTGAGGACCATGCCACTTTGCTGCAGCAGTCCATTTCCAACGCCATTTTTTCGGCTATGGGCTCCATGACCTCAGCCATTTCTCAGTCCATCTCCCAGGCGCTTAGCGCTCACCCAGGCCCCTCCTATCAGGCACCGACCTTAGCGCAGAACACACTGCCGCCGACCTCCAGAACAAACTTGGCAGATGGCTTAGCTCCATCGATTGACCACGCGGATATGCCGCGTAAAAGAGCCTGCCCACGCCAGGCGGAAAAATCGCGTGCGTGGAAGACGGCCAGGATGATGCCTGAGCCCGTGACTGACTCTGAAGGAGAGTCTATTGAGGAGGCACATGTAGAGTCCTTTGAGGACTCAGTGGAGGAATTGACTGATGCAGTCTTTGATCCTGATGGGTCAAGCCAATTACCCGGGCGCAGTGGGCCCACCCCCAACCCCTCTGACAGACAGCCAGAGAACCTGTTAACGAATTCATTGGGGGAGCCGCTCTTTAACCCGGACGAATTACACCACCCTCGGTGGAATGGCTGCCCGCCACTCTGGTGGCCCAATACCTAGAGGCCAAAATACGCACTCCGCTCTCTAGAGAGTCGCGCAACAAATTACGCGCTGAATGTCCTCACCCTATCATACCCCATAAGATTTGTGAGACGCCTCCCGTCGACCCAAAGATGGTGCAGTTTCTGGCCAAGACAGGTTTCAACCCTAAGAAAGGGTTAGATTCAGCGCTTAAGGCGGTGCAGGATAAGCTGTTGGACATCACTGGTCCATTGGCCAAGATTTTCGATTTGGCAGAGGCTGCCAAGGCAGAGGGCAAGCTGGTTGACCCCGTAGAGTTGAGTGGCTGGATCCAGAGGGCCATATGAATCACGGAGAATGTTAACACCTCCCTGGCCATAGAGAGGCGCAAGGCGATCCTAATGAAGGTTGAGCCGAAATTGTCTAACCTTGCTCTCTCCAAGGCGGGCAGAGAGGCCCAGGGCCTGCTCTTCGGTGAACCTTTCATCAAGGAGCTTGGCAGATATGTAGGCGCCTTCACAGCGCTAGACAAAGCGCAGTCTTCAATGAAGAGGGTTTTTAATAACCGTTTTTCTAATAGGCCTGGCAGTTCCAGGGGCCGACTGTCCGGCCGTTCCCACTCCTATTCCCGGGGTAAAGGAAGAGGCTCCTACACATACAGATCGTCCCTGCAGGATCAAAGACACCAACCCTCCTTTTTTCCGTCGCGAGGCGTTCCCGGCCGATCCAGAGGCTTTAGGGGTGCTCCCAGTTCCAGACGACCTATGGGTAAGTCCAGCCCGTTTCTCTCCTCCTCATTCTTTGGTAGAGTGTGTCGGGGGCAGACTCCAGTATTATTCCCATGCCTGGTCAGAGATCTCCTCCGACCCATGGATTCTGAACACAGTCAGGGGTTTTATTATAGACCTAATCGACCACCCGGGCCTGCTCCCCACACCTCCTCCGCCACGTCCTGCTTCGTCCCAGATTCAGCTTCATTCAGAACTGCAGGAACTGCTCCATAAGGGGGCAATAGAACGCGCCCCCTCACAGTCCGGGGGTGTCATCAGCACTATGTTCCTGGTGCAAAAGAAAGGTGGTCAGATGCGCCCGGTTATCAACTTGAGGGCCCTCAATTCCCTAGTTCGATATCAACATTTCAAAATGGAGGGCATCCACCTGCTGAGGGACTTGCTCATCCCTGGGGACTGGATGGTCAAGCTAGATCTCAAAGATGCTTACCTGACGGTCCCCATAGCCCTAGCTTCCAGAGACCTTCTCCGGTTTTGGTGGAACGAACAGATCTGGCGTTTCACCTGCCTGCCGTTCGGTCTCTCCTCCGCCCCTTGGTGCTTCACCAAGTTGATGAGGCCTGTGGCTGCATGGCTTCGCAGCAGGGGGGTCCGCATGATTGTATATTTAGACGATATCCTAATTATGGCACAAACCCCTCGGTTACTATTACGTCACCTTCGCATGTCCATCCACCTTATCTCGGGGCTAGGTTTCATTATCAACCAGGAGAAATCCTGCCTCACCCCCTCCACTTCCATGGAGTTTCTGGGATTCAGGGTGGACTCCACTTCCCAGACCCTCTCCCTACCTCTAACCAAGATACATGCTATTCGCAAAGAGCTGCGACATGCCTTAGTGCGTCCTCACCTCTCCCTTCGCCATCTGGCTCGGATTATCGGCCTCCTCGCCGCTTCCATTCAGGCTATCTTCCCGGCCCCTCTTCACTATCGGGCTTTACAACGCCTGAAGATTGCTCACCTTCGGGCGGGGGCCTCATATGCCGACACCATTGTTCTAGACAGGGAGACTCGGGAGGAGTTGCAATGGTGGATTCAGAACCTCACGGTTTGGAACGGCAAGGCGATAATTGGTCCGCAACCAGACCTGGTCGTCGAGTCGGACGCCAGTCTTCACGGGTGGGGCGCTCACTGCGAGGGGGTGTCCACGGGGGGACCGTGGTCCCCGGAGGAGTCTCATCTCCATATCAATGGCATAGAGTTGCTTGCAGGCTCATTTGCGATACGCAGTTTCGCCAATGGCACCATCAGGTCTTGTATCAGATTGCGGATGGACAACGTCTCCGTGGTTCGGTACGTCAATGGCATGGGGGGTACCCGCTCTTCTGTCCTAACTCATTTGGCGAAGGATTTTTGGGAGTTTTGCCTGGCCCGAGGCATCATGGTGGTGGCGGAGCATCTTCCGGGCCTACACAATACCATGGCGGACTGGAGTTCACGATGGATTCCAGCGACTGGAAGCTAGACGAGCAGGTTTTCCATGCTTTATCGTCCCATTGGGGTCTACCCTCCATAGACCTCTTTGCAACCCGCCTGAACACCCAGTTGCCCAGATTCTTCAGCTGGCGGCCGGACCCGTCGGCGGAGGCAGTGGACGCGTTTCTCCAGTATTGGGGGGATGCACTGTGTTACGCATTCCCGCCGTTCTCCCTCATTTCACGGGTCCTCCTACAGGTTCAGCGTCATTCGGCGGAACTGATCCTGATAGCTCCCTTCTGGAGGTCCCAGCCCTGGTTCCCGCAGTTACTGGATCTGCTAGTCGATTATCCCCTTCTCCTCCCGGAGCATCTGTCTCTCCTCCAGGGGCCCCTGGGGGAAGCTCACCCCCTTCTGCAGACCGGGTCGTTACGTCTTCTCGCTTGCAGGGTCTCGGGCGTCCCTGGGAGATCTCAGGATTTTCGGACACGACTAGATTCCTACTGGAGAGCGCGTGGGCTCCCGGCACACGACGGGCTTATAGGTCCGCCTGGGACGCTTGGTCTCACTGGTGCAGATCGGGCGATTTGGATCCCTTTCAGGCACCTGTAGGTTCGGTGCTATCTTTTTTGTCTTCCTTGTACGATGAGGGTAAGGCTTATCGCACCATAAATGTGTATAGGTCAGCTATCTCGTCCAGGCACAGGGGTTTCGAGGGCTGTCCTGCGGGTCAACATCCCCTGGTCAGACGCCTGCTCAAAGGGTCCCGCCTTGCCCGGCCTCCTAGACCGCGTTTTTCCACCACTTGGGACGTGTCGTGGTTCTGAGATTCTCCTCGGACTGGCCGGTGAACTCTCTGTTGTCACTACGCCAGTTATCTGCTAAGTTGGTCACTTTACTTTGTTTGATCTCCTGTAAAAGGGTTTCTGATGTCCGCGCCCTGGATCAGGATGCCAGATCTTTTACGCCAGAGGGGGTCCAGTTTAATATCTCCAGACGGACCAAAACCAATATCCGTTCGGTGACGTATCCGGCTTTTCCTCTTTCCCCTCAGCTTTGTCCAGTGCTTGCCTGCGGGAGTATGAGTCCCGCACCGCCAATTTTCGGTCTGCACGTTTCCCTCAGCTGTTCATCTCTTTTCGCAGGCCTTTCGCTCCGGTCACCAGTGTGACCCTTTCCCGCTGGGTGAAGTGGGTCCTGTCCCTGGCAGGTATTGATACCGGTATATTCACGGCTCATTCAGTCCGCGGCGCGGCTGCTACCTCCATGACCATCTCCGGCGCTCGCCTGGAGGATGTCATGAGGCTCGCGGACTGGTCCAGAGTGTCCACTTTCCGTGAATTCTATTTCAGGCCACCATCTCATGCTTTTGCGTCGGTGGTCTCTCAGCTTTAAACTTGCAATAGGAGCCTCCGTGTCTTGTCATAAAATTTCATGATTTTCCTATTCTATGACGTAAAGTCATGATTTTATTAAAGACACGGAGGCGCGTATTGCCCCCCCTTTTGTCTTTTCCCTCCCGCTACTGGGGTTTTTTATGTGAGTGTTTTATTTTTTCCTCTGCGGTTGCTTCATTGTCTCATTGATTGCCATTCTTTGTTGATTGCTAGACCTGTTGATTCCGGTCACATGTTATTTTGGTCCACCTTTTTTGTTGTTCGCAGGTTGAGCGACGGCCAAGGGGCGGAGATCGTCTCCGGAGGTCCAGGCAAAGATTCCCTGGTCGTTAGTTCCAATTACCATCTTCCATTGAAGTTCTGAGCGGTCAGGAGTTCCAGTTTGCTGCCGGTTCCAGGTCGCAGTTGGCGGCTGAACGTTGTGTTTCGTTCCTATGGTCTTCGCAAAGAAAGAGGAGGATCCCAGAGGGCTGAGCCTATATATACTGGGATAGTGGGGTGGAGTTGGTTACCATGTTTTTTTCTTATGTAAATTCAGTTGTCTTCTTTGCTGCTATGGTAGATCAGTAAAGAGAGTTGATGCAATACTCTCCTCCGTGTCTTTAACAAAATCATGACTTTACGTCATAGAATAGGAAAATCATGAAATTGTTGTTGCCCAGCTGCAGGGAAACAGGGATGGTGAGATGAGACGAGTTGTTATACATAGGTAGGTTAATGCATACCATGGGTGTCTCCGGCCTACCTTCGGGAGGTTTGATGGGACAGTCCTTCAGGAAATGGCCCAGTTTTGCGCAGTATAAACACAGATGCAAGGTTCTTCTCCTGGTTCTCTCCACCGTGGACAAGGGACCCCGAACAGCCCCAATCTGCATCGGCTCCTCCTGGTTACCGTCTGCCGCCACAGGAACAGGAACCGGAAGCCGTAAGGATTCCGACCGGCGCTCCAGTAGAGGCGGGGTCTGTTGTTGCTCCTGTCGTCTCTCCCGGAAGCGGCGATCCAGGTGGGTTACTGAGTCCATCAGGCCCCCCAAGGAGCCCGACACCCCAATACGGGCGAGCTCATCCTTGAGCTGCTCGGACAAACCGATGCGGAACTGGTCAATCAAGGCCGCCTCGTTCAAGCCCGTATCTGGGGCTACCTCACAGAATTCCATGATGTAATCCTCCACTGGACGTCTGCCCTGGCGGAGGGTTCGCAAGGTACCCCTGGCGGTTGAAGAACGCAGGGGGACATCATAAAGTCTTTGCATAGCTGCGGCAAAGGACTTCAAAGATGCCAGCACTGGGTCATCGGTTAGTAGGAGTTGGTGCGCCCAGATCTGGGGAGGCCCTGAGAGCAAGGAAATTGCCGTGCGTACCTTGACGAAGTCCGTGGCATATGTACGCGGCTTCAGGGAAAACAACAGCTCGCAGGAGATGATGAAGGAGCGGTACTTCCTCTGATCTCCTGAAAACCGCTCAGGGAGGCTGACGGCTCGCTAGAGACCATTTCCAGGGTGCGCGCCGGCGTAGGGGGAGGCGAGGGTGGTAGCGTGGTGCGCTCTGCGATGCGTTGCTCCTGTGTTGCAGCCTTCTGCAGCAGGTGCTCATGACTGGCTTGCATCTCCTGGAAGGCCTGCGTCATGAGGTTAAGTTGCTGGGTCATGGCCATCATGGGATCCACTGCTTTTGCGGGTTCCATGGTGAAGAGTTATTCTGTCAAGCCTCCTAGGGAGCCAGTAGTGGGATGAGGAACCCACTGGCAGTAAGCAGCTGACAGCCCAGAACGCGGTACAAGTTTAGGGATAATCAAAGAGGGGTAGTTAATGTCCAATCCGGGTCGAGGCAGGCAGCGAAGGTTCAAGGCGGAAGACAGTCCAGGGGTCAGTAGCCGGGAAGGATACAAAGAAACAACAGGCAATAGGAGGATCTGCAGGGAGGCTAGGTGTTCACCATAAGGTGGAATAACTCAGCAATGAGCCATAGCTCAGGCCAGGTCTTTATAGCCAGGGAAGGTAGGAACCACCCTCCCCAGGAACCAATGGCAGGCGAGGAAGGTGGAAGGTGTGTACTGGGAACCTCCCCCAGCAAGGCTCACACCTGACAGACAGATAATGCAGGAATGCTATGCCCCCCGGAATACGCACGCAGCCTGCGTACTGCGCACACGCCGCGCACCCGCACCTCGGGCACCAGGTGTTCTACCGAGCTGAAGGGGAACCCGTGCCCTGCGCCGTGCCCGTGGTCCCCGAGTAGGGGTAACACCCCCTGCTTCCTGACACTGTGTGTGGTCTCAGTCAGGAGGATTGAGGGGCCACAAGGCTATGCGAAGCCTAATCTCTCCCCTGTGTGGACTGATTATTGAGGAGTGGAACCTGCTAAGGCTTGGAGCTTGAGACCCTGACACTAAGCGGTACTTAGAGATGAGTCAGGGAAACCTATATGTTTAGGTAGAGCCCAGATGAGCAGGAGTTTATTTTTGGTTTAGTTTATGTTTTGTGGTGCTGGACCTTCACCTTACCCAGTGAATCATAACTGTGGTTGCCTGTATTGCCGGAGCGTGATAAATAAAGCAACACTTAGACTTTAACCCTGTGGTCTGCAAGAGAATCTGTCATCGCCGCCCTACCTGAGAGTGTAACCCCTTACTCTATATACAGTATATATATATATATATATATAGTATATTCACTTTCAAAAAGGAGCATTCTGCAAGGTAAAATATTGCTGTCATGAAAGCCCAAAGCACCCTAAGGACCAAGCAATCACTGAGAAGTAAAGATCGTTATACCTTCCCCTCTAGCTAAGGCGGTATGGTAAATGCTCCGCATTTCTGAAAAGCCCAACGACAATGGCAAGGATTCCTGCATGGTCACAATTCTTGTAAACATTGTGGTTGCAAAGAAATTGTAGCAATACAGGAACCAGGTCACTGTGGAGCCCCAGCCTCATAGGAGTTATTGGCGCTAAGGGGCCTAAAGTGTGCCCAGAAAACATCCCCCACACCATTACACCACCACCACCAGCCTGCACAGTGGTAACAAGGCATGATGGATACATGTTCTCATTCTGTTTACGCCAAATTCGGACTCTACCATTTGAATGTCTCAACAGAAATCGAGACTCATCAGACCAGGCAACATTTTTCCAGTCTTTAACAGTCCAATTTTGGTGAGCTTGTGCAAATTGTAGACTCTTTTCCTATTTGTAGTGAAGATGAGTGGTACCCGGTGGGGTCTTCTGCTGTTGTAGCTCCTCCACCTCAAGGTTGCGCGTGTTGTGGCTTCACAAATGCTTTGCTGCATATCTCGGTTGTAACGAGTGGTTATTTCAGTCAACGTTGCTCTTCTATCAGCTTGAATCAGTCGGCCCATTCTCCTCTGACCTCTAGCATCACCAAGTCCCACAGGACTGCCGCATACTGGATGTTTTTCCCTTTTTACACCATTCTTTGTAAACCCTAGAAATGGTTGTGCGTGAAAATCCCAGTAACTGAGCAGATTGTGAAATACTCAGACCGGCCCGTCTGGCACCAACAACCATGCCATGCTCAAAATTGCTTAAATCACCTTTCTTTCCCATTCTGACATTCAGTTTGGAGTTCAGGAGATTGTCTTGACCAGGACCACAACCCTACATGCATTGAAGCAACTGCCATGTGATTGGTTGACTAGATAATCATATTAATGAGAAATAGAACAGGTGTTCCTAATAATTCTTTAGGTGAGTGTATATTCGCGAATTCGTTATCTCCAGTCATTATTTTCTTGATTGCGGAAATCGCCATAAAAAAATTTGCAATAAAAATTTCCATTACGAAAATTTTCAAGCAACACTACTTCTAAAGTCAAAGATATTGCAGCCTTCTCTTTAGCCCACAAGCTAGAAGCAGGGAGGGATCATGTGTACAGTTTAAAAAAAAATCTCGAATATTCAAAATTACGAATATATCACAATATTTTAAATATTCGCTAATTCTCGAAGCGCAAATATTCACGATAAAAATTTGTGAAATTTCGTTTACTGTCCTGTCCAAAAGGACGTTCAGCGCAGCAGGGGGGAACGTGACCGATAAGCGCACTCGCCTAGCTCACGACAGTGTGGACTACCTCACATTTTTTAAAATGAATGAGGCATGGATCTCGGCGGAATTCAACACCTGTGATGACCACATGTAATTGAATTTCCTCATGCCAGCCCACACATATCTGCCATCACACAGAACAAATATTGGTCCTTGCCTTATGTATATACAGTGGCATAAAAGGCCTTTTATGTCAGGTGAATGCCTAATTTTTGGGGCCTATACTGGCCGACAGTTACATATTTATCCTGTGACTGCCTAATGCACCTCCAGCCACAGAATCCAAAGTTCTTTGCTGTCAGGTGAATACCTATTGCCTAATTTTTGGGGCCTGTACTGGCCGACAGTTAAATTTTTTATCTTTAGCCACATAATCACACCCTTGTCTCACTCCTCTGCCTCTCTTTTTTGTGGCGTATTCACCATAAGGATCTTCAAATGTCACAGGGTCATATGACTGTACCCCCCACCCCGTACTGTGCCCCTCAGCCCGTACTGTGCCCCATTATACCCTGCATTGTGCCCTTTTACCACACCCTGTGCAGTGTCCCTAGTCATTCCTTGTACTGTGCCCTCTTATGCCCTTTTATCCGGTCACGGTATGGAGGTGTTATCCGGTCACTGTACAGAGGTGTTATCCGGTCAATGTATGGCGGTGGTATCCAATATCTTTATGGCCATAACTGTATCCCTTTCCCTGACCACGCCATCCTTTTTTAGACCTGGCATGAGTGGGAAAAATATGCAGATTGCGGTGCTAAGGACCTTTGTTATAAGGGAAAATAATAAAATCTACAGAACACCTAACCCAAGCCCGAACTTCAGTGAAGAAGTCTGGGTTCGGTTCTGGGTACCACATTCAGTTTTTTATCATGCGCGTGCAAAATGCAAAGAGGCCTAAGACACATAAAAATGGCCCCTTATAAAAATACATATTTTTTGTGGGAATTTTTGCCAATGATCCCCCTCTGGTATATCACTGTCCATGTTGTGGGACTATTTTTGTATTTCTAGTGTTTGCTGGCTGCAAATATGACCTGAAGGTTTTTCAGGTTTGCCTGCCATTTAAGGGAATGGGGCCCGCCGAGAACGCGTGGTTAGCGAATATTTGATCGCAAACACGCATTCGCGAATCGTCCCGGCCTATGTTCGTCCATCACTACAGTTATCTACCCCTATGAAAGGAATCACATATTGTACAGTGGAGCTAATGCATCTCTGGGACATGACAGCCACGGAAAGATTGATTTGAAGAACAGTTCTTCAGCCGTGTTCATTCTATTATATCAGAAATTTCATTTTCACCAGTTATCAGAGGATGATACAGGAATCAATAGCTACCTTTATAGCTTTTTTTTTTAATAGTTTTCCATTATAAAATTGCAGTGACTTTACCAAAAAATACAAACCAAGAAAAGACATTTAGTTTGCTGCTTGAAAATGTTCCCTATTTTCAGACTTAAATGGTTATTAACTTTTCACACAATGTTGCATCGGTCAATAGTACAAGTGACCACAAGAAAATTTGTAATATATTTTATCAGTGAGAAATGTCTAGTTCTCCTATTATCAGCTGTTACCAACCCTACTCCTCTGCTAATTGCTTTTCACTTTTAATAATGCCTTTTTCCGTCCAGGAAGGATCATCTCTGCAGAAGGATGATATTACACAATGCAGTATGGAGAGGGGAGAAGTGAGCAGGAGCTGAAGAGACACACATAGACAAGCAGACTGCGCAGCTACATAGGAAGGTTATAACTCAGCACAAGTGCTTTATTCACAAGAACACAGGTCAGTATGTCTCTGTAAAGCCCTCCATTATCCTGGGGCTGCTTCTCATTAACTGTGAGGCAGTTAGGAAGGAGATTCTCCTCTTCTTTCTCTGTGCAGTGGATAAGCAGCTGGTTTCTACCCATCATGTCTGAGAAACCAGATATTCAGCAAGCAGAGTGGAAAACTGTTTAAATGATGACAGAAACAAGTTATATGATGGCCAGGTGAATTTGAAATGACTTCAGTTTTTTTGTGTCACGTATTTCTTAGCATTTTCTTCCCTCTGCACCCATCATTTCTCATTTAGTTCTTCCTGAGCCTCGGCTCTAGAAAAAGTGAGTACTACTATACCTGCTATGCTAATCCCCATACTAAGGAGCAACCTGACCCTCAACCCATGATTTACACCTACTTGTAAGCAAAGGGTTCTGTTCGGTGTACTGGGTGAGTTCCTCATATTCACCCAGCCTTAGGTAATGTCTATAATCATCTGCTCCTAGCAGCCTATCTGCAAATTCCTGCAAGAGGGTGCCTCATCTGTGGTGCACAAGCCATCTGGACATTATATTTATATTGCCCTGTTATTTTTATATTCTATTACTACACAATTGTTTATCCCTGTGCCTATTTATCATATACTAGCAGAAGGACCCGGCTTTAATGTTTCTGTGTGTCGTTAAAAGATATAGACAGTATCCCCAATAACAGTGACCTCTACAGCACCCCGACCCACTGTCTGCTGAGCTTTGTATCTAATCCTATCCTGTGTTATACTGTCTGCTGAGCTGTGTATCTAATCATATCTTGTGTGATACTGTCTGCTGAGCTGTGTATCTAATCCTATCCTGTGTAATATTGTCTGCTGAGCTTTGCATCTAATTCTGTCCTGTGTGATACTGTCTGCTGAGCTGTGTATCTAATCCTATCCTGTGTGATACTGTCTGCTGAGCTGTGTATCTAATCCTATCCTGTGTGATACTATCTGCTGAGCTGTGTATCTAATCCTATCCTGTGGCATACTGTCTGCTGAGCTGTGTATCTAATCCTATCCTGTGTGATACTGTCTGCTGAGCTGTGTATCTAATCCTATCCTGTGTGATACTATCTGCTGAGCTGTGTATCTAATCCTATCCTGTATGATACTGTCTGCTGAGCTGTGTATCTAATCATATCTTGTATAATACTGCCGGCTGAGCTGTGTATCTAATCCTGTCATGTGTGATACTGTCTGTTGAGCTATGTATCTAATCTTATCATGTGTGATACTGTCTGCTGTGTATCTAAGTCTAATGTCTGATACTGTCTGCTGAGTTGTGCATATAGTCGTGTAGCCCTAGCCTAAAGCTGACTTATAGCAGTGAAGAAAAATGGCTCGGTTGTTATGGAAACCTGGAGTAAAACTGTGTGTATGTGGAGACTAAGAGCCTGCAAGCTTCTATTGGCTGATAAGAGACATGTGACTGTGTGCATGGCAGTTAGGGGCTTATATTGGCTAATGCAGGTCATTTTATGGGAATATCTTAGGAACGGTATGTCCTACAGAGATGAGACCCGGTCTAAAATCTTCCCGGACACCTGATGTACCTGTGTGCCAAATATGGAGAAGATTGGTCCATTCATTTGGTCGCGCATTAAGAACAGACAGAGGTCCAGACAGAAACTATTTTTTTATATATAAGAGATGGTCATTTAGAGATACTTGTGGTGCGTGTACCGAAGAGGTTGTTGGGCTGTGAATCACCATGTTATAAGTGCTTGGAGGTTAATATAGGCAGAATCTCCATGATTAAATGATTATCTTCTAGGGGTAAGACTGCCTGGCTGAAATTATTATTGATCAGTCCTAATGCAGCAAGTCCTGTGTGTGTGTGTGTGTGTGTGTGTGGGAAGGGGGGTCTTGAGAAAGGGAGACCCACCAGGGACAGACTGGCCTAGTATCAGTCCAAACAAAACTGAACTAACTAAAAGGAGGCCTTAGCGATCTTGCCTGGAGAGAAGAGATAGCTGGGCAGTTCATGTGCTAGATACAGGCATGAAATATGACCCAGTTGAAGTCCTGTGCTAGAGAGTCATGTGAGAGAGATCCCAGGAGAGAGAGGATACTGGATGATTGGTTGGATGACCCATCGTCAAGACTGTAAAGGAAAGGAGTTGTGGTTGTCAGGTGCCGTAATGGTGATGTGAGATGAAGTGGACCAAACCCTGAGCCACAAGCAAGGTTTGTTTTCTCCATATTAAAAGCTTGAAAGCACCCAAGTACAGCCTCAAGTGAGTCAGCTGAAGAGCAGACAGTATTTAAACACCGTACAGTATGTGATATGGCCTGCAATGTTGATTTATAAGAACTGCACGCAGCTATGAGAGCCGCCAAGCTTGTGAGCCTCCCTCATTGAAAGAATACACTTGTTTGTTAAGTGCAGTCAGAGGTTGTCCATGACAATCTTGCTGAACATGTCAGTCCCGAATACCTACAGTAGCATTATGGTCCATTACATTCCCACAATCCTTCAGACACAGACAGACACAGCAATAGAAAACATTATTTAAATATAATATACCATACTAAAAAAGACCAAGCAGTAATGTTCGTATTAAAATACTGATGTAAGATAGTCTAACAGTTCTTTTACACAGGTGAGATGGGACTGATGGGATAGAGGTAAACTGTCTAGCAAATTTTGCACCTACTGCCAGGAAGAGCTAGCAAACTTGCCATGCAAAACATCTATAAATTACAGGGACCCTGCCTACAGAAGAATAGCTGATTTTTCTAAGGAACTAAGTGACCCTGAGCGGTCACTGCGGGTAGATGCTAGCAGGTGAGGCAGACAGGTCAAGTACTAGCACTAGTCAGGTCAAAAACAGAGTGGTCAAATGTCAAAGCCACAAAGGAACAACAGAAACAAGCCAAACCACAATCAAGAGTGATGAATGCTCAGAGACACAAAGGCAGAAAAATGGTCACTAATGGGCATTAAAGCAATATCACTGCAAGATTTATTTAGAGCACAAATCTCACTGCTTGACTCTCTAGCCAAGCCTCCTTCTGCCTGTCTGCTCTGCCTCTATGTCAGGAACAAGAACAGGTGAACTCATCACAACTCTCTGTCTACACCCTCTCCTACCTCTTTTCCTGGCTTCTGAAGCAAAGAATGTTACAACAGGTAAATAACATACGTAGTTAAAAAAAACGCAGATAAAGTAGTTCATTTGGGACTAATTAAAAGATGATTTTTATTCTGGACAATTGTCAGGTTAACTAGCTGCACAAACAAGAGGGAGAAGATAATTTGTTGGACCAAAATACACAAGTAATGGATACAAGGCCAGTGGAAATTGGTATTTTGGTCTGATGAGTCAACTGCAATGTTTTTGTGGTGAGTGGAGGGTTTCTACATGTGGTGGCCCTACCACAAAGCATGGAGGAGGAGGTATGATGGTGTGGGAGTGCTCTGCAGGTGACACTGTTGGCGATTTATTCAAAATTCAAGGCACCCTTACTCAACACGGCTACCACAACATTCTGCAGTGACATCCCATCCTATCCACTTAGGGCTCTTTCACACTTGCGTTGTTTTTTTCCGGCATAGAGTTCCGTCGTCGGGGCTCTATGCCGGAAGAATCCTGATCAGGATCATCCCCATGCATTCTGAATGGAGAGAAATCCGTTCAGGATGCATCAGGATGTCTCCAAGTCAGGACCGGAACGTTTTTTGGCCGGAGAAAATACCGCAGCATTGAAAGGCATTAATCCGGATCCGGCCTTAAGCTAAACGTCGTTTCGGCGCCTTACCGGATCCGACGTTTAGCTTTTTCTGAATGGTTACCATGGCTGCCAGGACGCTAAAGTCCTGTTTGCTATGGCAAAGGGTAGTGGGAGCGGGGGAGCAGTATACTTACCGTCCGTGCGGCTCCCTGGGCGCTTCAGAGTGACGTCAGGGCGCCCCACGTGCATGGATGACGTGATCGCATGGATCACGTCATCCATGCGCATGGGGCGCTCTGACGTCATTCTGGAGCGCCCCGGGAGACGCACGGACGGTAAGTATACTGCTCCCCACTACTACTATGGCAACCAGGACTTTAATAGCGTCCTGGCTGCCATAGTAACACTGAACGTATTTTGAAGACGGATCAGTCTTCAAATGCTTTCAGTTCACTTGCGGTGTTACGGATCCGGCGGGCACTTCCGGCAAATGGAGTACACGACGGATTCGGACAACGCAAGTGTGAAAGAGGCCTTAGTGGGACCATCATTTGTTTTCAACAGAACAATGACCCTTTACATACCTCCATGCTACATAAGTGCTATTTAGCCCAGAAGGAGAGTGAAGGAATGCTTTTTCAGATGACATGGCCTCCATAATCACCTGACCTTAACCCAACTGAGTTAGTTTGGGCAGAGCTGGACTGCAGAGTGAAGGAAAAGCAGACAACAAGTGCTTAGCATCTCTGGAAACTCCTTCTATACTGTTGAAAAACCATTCCAGGTGACCAACTCATGAAGCTGATTTAGAGAATGCTAAGAGTGTATAAAGCTGTCATCAAAGCAAATGGAGGTTCCTTTGAAGAACCTAAAATATAAAGCAAATTTTGGTTTGTTTAAAGGGCATGTGTCAGCAGATCTGTACCTATAATACTGGCAGATCTGTTGCATGTGCACTTGGCTGCTGAAGGCATCTGTGTTCCATGTTCATAAGTGCCTGCATTGCTAAAAAAAAAATCATGTTTTACTATATGCAATATATATTTATTGACACATGTGCCCTATCCACTGCAGCCCCTAATCTTGTCCATTTTTTGCAGATGAGTCTAGCCTTTTCTATTGATGAGAGAGAAAAAACAGAGCGCACATGGAAGGGCAATATAAGCGTTGTGCCTTAGAACACAACTATACAGACTATACAGAAACATGAAAAAAACTTTTATTTGAAATTTGAATTATGAAAACTTATCTTGTAATCTTTTGTATGAGGATCACTTCCAGCCCTTATTTCCAGACCTTGCGCTACTAGTCATAGTTATACTGTATATTGATCTTATTCCAGGACCATATAGCCTATAGGATGGCACCGGACCATACAAAATTTATTGTACTGAAGCTGGAGAAGAATTTAATTTCCAAGTAAAAAATCCATGTCCTAAAGCAGATCGGATATTGGTCAAACAGCAGAAATGGAAATGTGTTCCATTATTACATTGTATTCAGAAATGAAAATGGTCAGAAGAGCATTATATTAATGTAATTCTTCAGTAATCTAATCCTCAATTCTGCAGCTAGGAGAGCCGGCAGCTGGACATCAGCATTAGGCTTTATGGATCCTGCCTAAAGCCTTTATTAAAATATGTCTATATCTTTACACAATGTGTGCTCCCTGGGTATCAGATAACGTGTGTAAGATGCTCCTATGTTTTATGAATAAACGATATGTGAGCCAGAGAAGAATATATGGGGAATCATAATCCAGTACACTAAGGGTAGGTTTAGCAAATCCAGCAGGCTTTTCTGGCAGAGAAGAGCCTGACTGATTTCCCCAGATCCGGCCTGGCCGGATACTGCCATTCGCCGCTGGACCCCTTTAACTATAATGGGGTCCTGCTGGGATCCAGCCACTTTGCAGCATATGTGCCAGTTTTCAGCCAACCAAAAAACGTTGCAAGCCGGAAAGCATCCAGATCCCCATTGGATCCCATTATAGTCAAAGTGGTCCAGCACATACAGCAATAACACAAAAAAAATAAAAATAATATTTTTCAATTGGGGCCAGGGTAGCGCTTGGAAGTCTTGGTCATGCTCTTCTAATCAGTGTCGGACATTTCTAGAGGTATGACATGTCGGATTAACTTGCTGGAGGATCCCATCTGCCTCAGGGAATACAATCAGCATGTATAGATGTAAGTGATCTGCAAAGATGGATTCATACCCTAATCTGTTGAGAGTGCCTTCCACATGGATGAATGGGCCTAAAAAATGCCACAAAAATAATCCCCAAATCCTAACTCTGCTGCCACCAGCTTGTGTTTTTCCAGCAATGGTTGCAGGGTGTTTGTTCTCTGATGATTCTTGCCTGACACGCCAATGTCTACTCGTTGAATGAAGCAGAAAACATCGCAGAAGGCAACCCTTTTCCAATCAGCAGAGGTCGAATTCCAATACTGCAGCGTAAATTGAAGCTTTTTGTGTCAATGCAACTTCATTAGCAGAGGTGTAGTAACCATTTGTGTGTTTCTGAGCCCATTATCCAGTAGGGTTTGCTGAACTGTTTTAGATGTTCTTTTAGAAGCATAGCCAACACTATGCGTTCATAGCCGGCTTTTAGCCTTCATAGCTGACTTTCATCCCTCACATCAATGGCTTGTGATGCTCCACAGTTTCCACTACACTTATTCACAATGGTGCCATTTATCCACTCACAATGCACTTTCACCAAAGCAGCATCCGAACAATTCACAAACTACACAGTCTCGGAAATGCTGCAATCCTTGGCCTGAAAGCCAATAATTATCGCTTCCTACAACTCTGATAAATCGCCCCTTTCAACTGTGACAGTGACGAGGGATATGTGTGCAGACAGCCTATTATAAGCCAGCTCATGACACGTGACTTCTTTCATGAGCTACGAAAGTAGGAAGTGGTCATAATAATGTTACTCAACTGTGTTTCTACATAAATATACCAGCTACTCCAGCTTCCCAGGTACATCTTGTCAGGAAAGGGTAGGAACAAAGCAGCCCTGTGTTCCACCCACACCACTGCCCCTACCTACTTGCAAAATTCGTTCTAAGTGACAGGCCACAACTGGACGGCAGTCCCTTCTTACACAAGTGCAGGGTCCTAAACCAAAATGGGAAAGGAGGGAGTAGAAAGAAAGAGGTAAAAACCAGACTGGGTCAGAATCCAAAATCAGATACAAAAACACAGCAAAGTGAGACCAGGAGAAATCATCAGAGACAAAGTCAGCAGGTAAAGATGAGGTCACAAACTAGCAGAGTCAAATACCAGGAGGTCACGTCAGGTGCAAAATCAGTAATCAGAGGCAATG
Source organism: Bufo gargarizans (assembly GCF_014858855.1). NCBI lineage: Eukaryota > Metazoa > Chordata > Amphibia > Anura > Bufonidae > Bufo > Bufo gargarizans. The sequence goes on along the minus strand of NC_058082.1, from coordinate 462,668,721 downwards.
TCAAAGTCAACAGGCAAATGTCAGTGATCCAGAGTAGCAAGCACACAGCAGCTAGTGAGGCTTAGTAAGAACACCAATCATAGGCACTTGTGGCCAGCAGCTGCCTCTTTAAATAGCCCGCCTCTGGAGATATGTGATGCCGGCACAGAGCCTGATTGGTCTAGTGTCCTGGCTCCCTGATCGGTCAAGTAGCCCCTCTGCTAGTGGGGTTGGTTGCAGTAGCAACAGAGTGACTCATGTGATGATGCCATATTGCGGCCAGACTCGCTGCGTGAGTGCAGACAAGTAAGTGCGTGATGCATCTACTATATTTTTTTATTACAAACAGCGAAGAAATTTAGTGTATTTTTATGGGTGTCAGTGAATGGAATGGTTGGCACCCTGATGCATGGTGACATCACTGCAGAGAATGAGAATGAGGACCCAGAATCCCTTATTCTAAGAGTTGTTAGACGTCCTCGCAGTTGGATCCCTGTTTATGTTGATTAGTAAATGATATTTTAATATATTAAGTGGATTATCCTATAATTTAAAAGGGTTTTCCAAGACTTTAATACTGATCTGATTGGTGGGAGTCCGACATCTGGTACCACTGCCAATCAGCTGTATGAGAAGGCCCCGGCACTTCTGTAAGCCCAGCGGCCTTCTCCTTGCTCACCAAGCACAGCTCCGTACATTGTATAGCGGCTGTGCTTGGTATTGTGCGTAGCCCTATTCACTTCTACGGGGCTGAGCTGCTCCTAGGCCACATAACCTATGAACATGTAGTCACTGGATTAGGAAAAGCAGAGAAAATGCTGTGGTGCTACTGCGAGAGCCGATGCCTTCTCAAACAGCTGATCGGTGGGGGTCATGGGTATCAGACACCCACCAATCACATACTGATGGCCTATCCAGAGGATAGGTCATCAGTATTACAGTCCCCGAAAAAAAACACCTTTTTTAATGTAATATAAAATTAAAATCAATTAAATACATGACAATATCTTTTTAATAAAGCCAAACATTTTAATTTGGTAGCTTAGGGTGCGTGTCCTTTCTCAGGGGATGTGCCTTTTCTGCTGTGGCCCTCTCTCTGTAACTGTTACAGTGTCTAACAGAAGATAATGCTGGTGGCAGTTGAAGGCATAGAACTGAGCAGGTGCCACCACCTGAGCAAAGTGGACAGAAAAATAAGGAAATGAACAAACAGCAGATGGTGCTATACAGATACAGATTGAATAGGGGCTATACTAAACTTTCAGTTACATGCAATTACAAAAGGTTTGAAAAATGTAAGATATTTCTGGTGGGACATCCATTTTAACAGAACTTGTAAAAACAATTATTTTTACTTCATTCAGCTCTGATATCACAAGGCTGAGATATATATTCTATTTATGGTCAGGGCTAGGAAACGTCAGCGTACGCAGAGACTCCTGCCCTGAGCAAGGTGGCTGAATTATGCCGGGAGCCACGACGAGGGTACACCAAGAAAAGGGGGCATACCCAGTGAAACCTTGAAAAAAGGGGCGGGGGGGAGGGGCGTGAAGCTCGGGCGCCTGGCTGAACGGGAGCGAGCGGTATATATGGCCAGACGCCCCTCCCACAAATGCAGGCTGGAACCAGCCTTACCTATTTATGGTCAGGGCTAGGAAACGTCAGCGTACGCAGAGACTCCTGCCCTGAGCAAGGTGGCTGAATTATGCCGGGAGCCACGACGAGGGTACACCAAGAAAAGGGGGCAAAAGCAACCATTAGTAACAACATTTATTACATGATTTACAAAGCCAAAGAACAAAAGGCACGAGAGATCTCTAATTGAGGATCAGGAATATATCTAGTGTAGCAAGAGGACCGCCACCGCCCCATGCTCCGAATGACGTGAGCTGGCACCTGATGTCGTGATGCGGCTGAAGCTGCCCCTATGCGGAAAGAATGCCCTGATATAACTTTGGGGTCGTATCCTAGACCTTGGGCAAGAGCCCGGATGCAGGAAATGAACCGCGTGGCGGTAAGGGGTTTGCCGGCGTGCGGCAGGAGAGGACTGTCTGGAGGACCGACCCGGATGAGTAATAATAATTGGTGCAGCACCTGAACTGGGCACCATATGTTGGAGGTCGGATAAAATTTGATTGCGGTAGGGGGACCCGTCTGACTGGTTTTGGTAGAGGGTAGGAGGAGAGTGTAGCAACCTCGGCCCCAAGACAGATGCTGTTTCAACGGGTGACCCTGACGGTTCGGTCCGGCTAAAACTTCCCCAGGCCTAAGAAACCCATAAAAAATGAGGTACATGGCTGCTTTCAAGACCAAGCTAGTGGAGGGCCCAAAAGGATAACCGTCCAAAGACGAGGAGAGAGCCCTAAACAACTCGCTAGACACGGGTTGCCTACGGCTCCGGGACCCCTTACCCTCTTTCTGAATACCCCGAAGGGTGGCCTTAATGGCCTGAACAGAGAAAAAGGACCCGCGGTGTGGATCATCCAGCATGAAGTGGTGTTGAAGCCCGGCTAAATAGAGTTTGATGGTATTGTGTGACAGCCCCAGTTGGTAGTGACAATGGGCTAAAAAGGCCATGATGTGAGCCGTTTCGGAATGATGACCCCTTGGATGTGTTCTGGAGAATTTATCAAACGCCCTCAAGCCGGCCTGGTAATTCCTCGCCGTATTACTCGAAAGAGACTTTCTGACCAGACCCTTGGCTTCGTCTATGAGGACATCTAGCCCAGGGTGAGGGTGCTGAAATGGGGCACGGGCGCTCCTGACCGATCCGCGTCGGGCACTTCCTGGAAAAAAAACGGAAAATTAAAGCGGGAAAGAGCGTCCGCGGCCCTATTCTGCTCGCCTGATATATGTAAGCATCGGAAATGAAAATTGTGGCGGAGGGACAGCCAGACTAGCTTGCGCAAAAATGCCATGATCTTGAAAGACTGGGCCCTGCCTTTGTTAACGATGTCCACCAAGGTCTGACTATCCGTGACAAAGGACACGGAAGAATTAGACCAAAGGTGGCCCCAAACCTGGGCTGCCGCCACGACGGGATATAGTTCCAGGAGGGGAGAGGATTTAAGAGCAGCTGGATCAGAGGCCAATTCTGGCGGCCATCCGGCGGCCAACCAATGGGACCTGAAAATGGCAGCGAACCCGAATGACCCCGCGGCATCCGAAAAGACGAGAGGAGAAGCTGAACCCCACTGTGGCACGAACAGCGAAATGCCATTCCAATTGGACAGGAAACTGTCCCACATGCACAGGTCCGCGATGGCATGACCGTCGAGATGGACAACAGAATCCTGCTCTGGAGCGGAGGGCAACAGACATAATAATCTGGCGAGAAAGGTCCTGCCTTGAGGCATGATTCTGGTGGCGAAATTAAGCATCCCCAGCAAGGATTGCAACTCGACCTTGGTCAAAGAGTGGGACCGGACCGCTTGAGAGATGGCTGATCGGATCCGGTGCAATTTCTCGCTGGGGAGGCTGGCCTCCATCTTAACTGTATCCAGAATTATGCCCAAGAAGGTGACCCTGGTGGCCGGACCCTCCGTCTTGGCGGCAGCGACAGGGACCTGAAGACAGGCAAAAATATCCAAAAGAGTGTGAGGAATGGATGGGACCTGACTAGGACTTTCTACCATAAGGAAGTCATCCAGGTAGTGAACTACCATGGATAACCCGCCATGATGGATGAGGATCCAGTGTAGTGCTTTGGCTAGTTGGTCGAAAAGCCACGGGCTACTTTTAGACCCGAAAGTGAGACGGGTGAGCAAGCAAAATGTACTGAATGGCCTCGTCGACCGAGGAATATTGCATTGAATATTCCTCGGATGGGATGAGTGAATTGAGACTCGGGATGGCCGACATATGAGGCGCAGAGAGGTCGTAAATGAGACGCTTTTTATTAGATGAAAGTTTCGTAACAAGACCAATGGGACTGATGCGCCAAGACTGGAAAGGAATGTCTGAGAACGGACCGATGACAAACCCTTTGTCGACCTCTAGTTGGATGAGAGAGGTGACTGCCTCAGGATCGCTGGCCGCAGATACCAGGTTAGGGCCCGTCCAACAGCCCTGCGGGAGAGTAATGAGGCCAGTATGAAAACCCTCTCTGAACCCATCCAACAAGAAGGAAACAAAAAGCCGATCAGGATGATCCCGCAGAAGAGCAGCCAGTAACCCTAAGTTAATGTCGGCTAGTCAGGAATCCTTGGCTGCCCTCCTGGGACAGGAGGAACGGGGATGGGCCCGAAAACAAAGGGAACAAATATGGAGCGCCCGGCAGGAATTGAAGGCACATCCCTTGGCATTAAAATTATTGCAAACCTGGTTGCCCCCGAGGAACACGATGGGTCTGCCCAGTTTGTCTAACGACGGGGAAGCCCTGGAGGACCCAGAAGGACCTGCCGAGGGAGCAGACTGTGAGGCTTGCACCGGATTGGGACACCAGTCGGTGGAGTGAAAAATGGACTGGCAGGTAGCACAGAGGGGGGCCTTGAGACCCGCAAAATTCCGGCAAAACAATTCCATATCCAGATCCGCCCAGCTAGACACGAACTGGAACTGGCTCAGAGCGGCCGCGGCTTTAGCCGAAAAAGAACGATGATAATCGTAAAATGCCGTGCCACCGTATTTGTGCCCCAAGTCCGCAATCCGGTACAAGTAAGTGTCCAGCTCTTCCCTGCGATCTGGCTGGGCAGAACACACCACGTCCCTGTAGAGGCTGAAAGCCAGGACAAACTCAGAAATAGATCGTTTTCTATTAAGCCGAGCATCCTTAGCTCTCAACACCACGGAAACCTCTCCGCAGTTAACAACCCGATTCTCTGAAATATCCTGGGAGGCAATAAGGATGGATGCAAGGTTCACGTCCTTGCCCGCCAGGATATCCTTTTTAATATGCTCCGGAACGAAGTGGGAAGGGGCGATCTGAGGTGTGACAGAAGGCCTACCTGCCACGTCCAGCGGAATGGCGGGGGTGGCTGCCGACCCTGGAAATTGCGGTGGAACCGCGGGCCTGGATTCCAAAACCGCTACCCTAGCCTGAATATCCGAAACTGAGCCAGCCAGACCAGTGATGGACGACTGAATCTGAGCTAGGGCCAGCTGTATAGAATCCAGGTTGGAATGGTGCGCCATCGGGGCCGGGGCCGTCATCAGCAGGCGATACAATTCAGCCTTGCGGGCAGACGCCGGATGCCGTATCCCCCTGCGGTTAAGTTCGGCGACCAATCTTGGCACCGTCCAGCTTCTTAAAGATGCACCACTGTCGCGCCCTGAGACGGGAGTTCCAGGCATGGAGACGTTATCGTCCATATCGGAGGAGACGTGAGACATATCTGACCTAAGAAAAAGATGAGTAAAGTACACCTAGAAAAAGCAACGATACAGACGAATGCGAAGAGGCCGGACGGAAGAATTGTGAGAAACAATAAAAGTGAGTAAAATGCCCATCAGACGAACCACCTACCTGGTAGGACACGAATGGAATTGGAAGCACGGCTCCAAAACCCCAAATGCTAAAGATGGAGCTAATGAAAGGAAAATGACCCTGAGTAGAACCGAAGTTTTAACCCTGCCTTGATACCATCTATGAACTGACTTACCAGAGAGCGCCCCGGAATTGCCTGGCCGAAAACGTAGAACACGTACAACTAAAGTCCGAACTAAAGGGAAGAACAATACAACGACAGAATTAAAGAACGTATACAAACCCCCTGAAAAACCTGGAGACACAGACAACCTGGGCGATCCAGGGACATAGACAACCTGGGTGATCCAGGGACATAGACAACCTGGGCGATCCAGGGACATTGACAACCTGGGCGATCCAGGGACATTGACAACCTGGGCGATCCAGGGACATTGACAACCTGGGCGATCCAGGGACATTGACAACCTGGGCGATCCAGGGACATTGACAACCTGGGCGATCCAGGGACATTGACAACCTGGGCGATCCAGGGACATTGACAACCTGGGCGATCCAGGGACATTGACAACCTGGGCGATCCAGGGACATTGACAACCTGGGCGATCCAGGGACATTGACAACCTGGGCGATCCAGGGACATTGACAACCTGGGCGATCCAGGGACATTGACAACCTGGGCGATCCAGGGACATTGACAACCTGGGCGATCCAAGGACATTGACAACCTGGGCGATCCAGGGACATTGACAACCTGGACGATCCAGGGACACTGACAACCTGGGCGATCCAGGGACACTGACAACCTGGACGATCCAGGGACACAGACAACCTGGACGATCCAGGGATATTGACACCCTGGGCGATCCAAGGACCCCGCAAAAGGGGCCACCGGGAGCCAGAAGCAAAATGCAACAGAAAACGCTGACTTAAAACAGTAACGTGAAAAATCCCCCTCGACTAGACCGCAAATTCTGGCACTATGATGCTGAAGGATTTTAACACTAAAATATAAGCGTGAATTTATCATTATTGGTTTTTAACACAACACCCCTTATTTTATTTTTTTTCCTTTTCCTCTTTTTTTTTTTTTTTTTATAAACCAGCCAGCATTGCTGCTCTGAAAATGGGCCCACGTATGGTATAAAAAACCCGCTGGTAACCTGCTGGAGGGGTTTAGGAGGCATGAATGAAGCTATGCCCCCCTGGACACAGGAGTACCCCTGCACCATAACACCAGAATTTATGAATACTTTCAGTGCTGGCAGCGCTGTTTCAAAAGCACCCAAACATAGCATCGCCCTGACTCTGCCACTGGCCCTTTAACTCCTTTATGACCCTTATGCAGAGCGGCATAATACGGAAGCGCGCTGAGCTAGGACACAGCTCCCCCGACCCAGCCGCCTGTGCCTGCGTGGGCGGAACATGCTGGGGGAGAGCGGCATCCCCACCGGGCAACCCCCAAAGCCAGGGACCAGGCCGAACGTGAAACTAGGCTGGAGCGGGGACGCTATACCCCGATTACCTGGCAGGCTGGCGGCGGAGGCACGTGACCGCGATACCCGGAAGTGACGACACTGAAGGAGGGAGCGTGAAGCCGCAGTGATGCGTGAAGCTCGGGCGCCTGGCTGAACGGGAGCGAGCGGTATATATGGCCAGACGCCCCTCCCACAAATGCAGGCTGGAACCAGCCTTACCTATATATGTACTTCACCAGTGCTAACAAAATGCATTTTGGGTATGACTTAAACAGCTGCTGGTGTTTATATAGAGAACACTGTTTCATTGTCCTGTAGAACCTAAAAAGATGTTAAAAATTACTTAAAAAATAATAGCAATTTTAAAAAGTTATTTTCTAGTCTAAAGGACAGAACCGATCACATCCTCTTGGCCTGACACCTGTCAGTTAATTTGTCACTGCGGAGATAGACAAACACTTATGCAGCAATTTCCCATCAGATAAAGTTGATTGTGGGGGGCTTCTAGCAGTGCTACCTACAAAATAAGTCAATTTTAAAGTTCCTAAGGCTAGACAACCATTCTGAGGGTCTCAACGCCAGTTAGAAATGTTATTCCCAGTAAAAGAAACAGCATTCCTGGGTGTCAACAATTAGATTGGGAGCAGCCGATCCTGCACCAACTGTCCTCAGTCTCCTCTTCCATATATGTCCATGTAGTGGCCAACTGATTTCTGTATTTGTAATGACCTGTCTGATTGTAGCTAGAGTTAGGGCTTAGACGAAGTACGTAGATGCCCTTTGTCTGAGACCTGAAAAAATTTGGAACACCTGGTCTGGTCATCCTGGCTCCTGGAGCGTAGCTCCCATTTTTTGCCCTCTCCACCTGTGTGGAAGTGTGATATGTCATCTAAATGTATGTCACTGCTGCCGGCAACCAGTGTTTGGCAGGGGTGACATACATGCACGTCACACTTCCATCATAGGAGCAGAAAAATGGAATTCAAGCCATGAGCGAACCTTCACATGATGGAAACCAACCGTGGCGGATGGACCCCATTGTAAGTTGGTGTCTGTCATTATAAAACGAAAAAATAGAGCGGTCTGCTGCATTGCTGTTTCCAGCAAATATGGAGGAATCTGTAGCAGGAGGAATCAGACAGATGTGATTAGAGCATTCTACGGTGAGAAGGGCATACAGACAGATTAGACCATGGCATGCTTACATGAAAAACTGATAAGGCTCCTGGGAAATGACTGCAACTTCCACACATTATCTAATTTACTATTACACTCCCTTTTTTAATACAAGATCTCTTTTTGGATCTACTTTCTCAAAGTGACCACATTATAGGTTTCTGGTGGGATTTGTTGTTTTGAGGTACAGAATTATGACCATATTTGAAGAGAGCGTAAGAACAAGAAAAACCTTTAGAACTATGATTTTCTATTGAGCGAGTCTCCACTTTGAAACCATAGCATTCACTGAGTCACAGTCTGTAGATACCATTCACAAATAAAGCCTGATGGAATAACTGGCTGCTATTGTTGTGACTGAAGCGCGTAGGGTTTAATCAATGTACTGTGTGTCATCTGTAAGATTGATGGGATTTGAGTGATGGGGAAGCATACTCAGACACTGCGTGCTTGTTAGTCTCATACGTTACAGTCTGCAGGTGGTGGATTTGTCTGATAATTGATTGTTACTTGGATGTCTAGGAGATTGATCAGAATTATTTGATCAGCAGAGATAACAGTCAAGAATTATTATCCTGATTCTTGAGTTTCTCAGCTTCGTTTACACAATGGGGGGGGGGGTTCATTAAATTTCCACCAGAAAACTAGTTTCAAAAAGACACGTTTTGGAGGCATAGCATGTTTGCCCAACAAATTTGTGACTTTTTACATTTTTCTGCCATTCTTACCACTTTTGTAAAGCTGGTAGAAAGGTCAGCATGGTTAGCTTTGTTATTTAGGTGCCTTCCAAACTCCTCAAGAAGGTGCCATCTTATTCCAGTAGGGCAGTGGAATGAGAAAAGTGTTATGTTTCATATGTGCCAAATGTATTAAACACAGTTCAACAGTTGGTAAATTTGGTGCCAAGTATGCCAACGCTGAATGAAAAACAAAAAATGCCCAATTTTAGGGCCTGTAGGGGTCCTAAACTAAATAACTTTATTGTTACATATCTAAAATCTAAAGACCTACAGGGATTGGTTAAAACTATCAGGAATGAGAGGGGGGTGACGGTTCCTCACTTGCAATTGGTGCCACCTCACACTTTATGGACCATTTGGTTATTATATGGGCGCAGAGCCTGTCACAGAACTGAGGATAGCTAGACTACATTAAAGGGCTTCCGTCACCCCCAAAACCCTTTTTTTTTTTTTTTTGGGGCTTGTTAAAATCGTTATTTAACGACTGTTCCATATATAGGGATCTTACCTTTGTCTGTGGTTTCTTTTTATTAAAAAACTATATTTTAAAATATGCAAATCGCTTCAATACCAGCAAGTAGGGCGTCTGCAAAAAAACGCCCCCTCCTCTTGTTGATTGACAGGGCCAGCAGCGATCTCCTCCTCCGGCTGGCCCTGTCAGCATTTCAAAAATCCCGCGCCTGTCTTCATTCGGCGCAGGCGCTCTGAGAGAAGGAGGCTCGCCTCCTCAGCACTCCCTCAGTGCGCCAATGACGTCACCGAAAGAGAAGATGTCATCTGCGCAGGCGCACTGAGGGAGGGCTGAGGAGGCAAGCCTCCTTCTCTCAGAGCGCCTGCGCCGAATGAAGACAGGCGCAGGATTTTTGAAATGCTGACAGGGCCAGCCGGAGGAGGAGATCGCTGCTGGCCCTGTCAATCAACAACAGGAGGGGGCGATTTTTTGCGGCGGCTACCAGCAAGCAGACGCCCTACTTGCAGGTAGTGAAGCGATTTGCATTTTTTAAAAGATAGTCGTTATATAGGGAATAGTCGTTAAATAACGATTTTAACAAGCCCAAAAAAAAAAAGAAAAGGGTTTTGGGGGTGACAGAAGCCCTTTAAGGATCAGGTGTAGTGTACATGTGTGGTACTGCTGTGCGAGACTGAGAGTTCATTAATAAACAATTAGGTGCAATCTAAGTTGCTACCATTGAATGTTATCTTACAGTCTCCCAGAAACTCGTAGCAATTATTGCCAATGGTAATGGAATTGTTTGATTCATGCAACTCACATTTGATCAATTAGCATTCAGACCAAGGGTACTAATCAGTTATGTTGTATAGGTACTGTGGCTCAGTACCAACACACAAAACTTAATTCCTGTCCCTAAAAGCTTTATCTCTGTATTGTGTATCACAGGCATAAGATATCTGCCCCTGTACAAACAATGGCGGTCACACACATACACGGGTCACATTCAACTTTCATTCCTGCCAAAAATGGCGCGCCTAACACTCCTCCACCCTCCACATGTTTCGCTGCCATGCGGCTTCATCAGGAGTTTGGAGCAGGGCCAGTGGTGCAATGGATAATGCGTCTGACTACGGATCAGAAGATTGTACAGTCGTGACCAAAAGTTTTGAGAATGACACAAATATTAGTTTTCACAAAGTTTGCTGCTAAACTGCTTTCAGATCTTTGTTTCAGTTGTTTCTGTGATGTAGTGAAATATAATTACATGCACTTCATACGTTTCAAAGGCTTAAATGACAATTACATGACATTTATGCAAAGAGTCAGTATTTGCAGTGTTGGCCCTTTTTTTTCAGGACCTCTGCAATTCGACTGGGCATGCTCTCAATCAACTTCTGGGCCAATTCCTGACTGATAGCAACCCATTCTTTCATAATCACTTCTTGGAGTTTGTCAGAATTAGTGGGTTTTTGTTTGTCCACCCGTCTCTTGAGGATTGACCACAAGTTCTTAATGGGATTAAGATCTGGGGAGTTTCCATGCCATGGACCCAAAATGTCAACTTTTTGGTCCCCGAGCCACTTAGTTATCACTTTTGCCTTATGGTGCTCCATCGTGCTGGAAAATGCATTGTTCTTCACCAAACTGTTGTTGGATTGTTGGAAAAAGTTGCTGTTGGAGGGTGTTTTGGTGCCATTCTTTATTCATGGCTGTGTTTTTGTGCAAAATTGTGAGTGAGCCCACTCCCTTGGATGAGAAGCAACCCCACACATGAATGGTCTCAGGATGCTTTACTGTTGGTATGACACAGGGCTGATGGTAGCGCTCACCTTTTCTTCTCCGGACAAGCCTTTTTCCTGATGCCCCAAACAATCGGAAAGAGGCTTCATCGGAGAATATGACTTTGCCCCAGTCCTCAGCAGTCCATTCACCATATTTTCTGCAGAAGATCAAGCTGTCCCTGATGTTTTTTTTGGAGAGAAGTGGCTTCTTTGCTGCCCTTCTTGACACCAGGCCATCTTCAAAAAGTCTCCGCCTTACTGTGTGTGTAAATGCGGTCACACCTGCCTGCTGCCATTCCTGAGCAAGCTCTGCACTGGTGGCACTCCGATCCAGCAGCTGAATCCTCTTTAGGAGACGATCCTGGCGCTTGCTGGACGTTCTTGGACGCCCTGAAGCCTTCTTAACAAGAATTGAACCTCTTTCCTTGAAGTTCTTGATGATCCTATAAATTGTTGATTGAGGTGCAATCTTAGTAGCCACAATATCCTTGCCTGTGAAGCCATTTTTATGCAACGCAATGATGGCTGCACGCATTTCTTTGCAGGTCACCATGGTTAACAACGGAAGAACAATGATTTCAAGCATCACCCTCCTTTTAACAGGTCAAGTCTGCCATTTTAACCCAATCAGCCTGACATAATGATCTCCAGCCTTGTTCTCGTCAACATTCTCACCTGAGTTAACAAGACGATTACTGAAATGATCTCAGCAGGTCCTTTAATGACAGCAATGAAATGCAATGGAAAGTTTTTTTTGGGATTAAGTTAATTTTCATGGCAAAGAAGGACTATGCAATTCATCTGATCACTCTTCATAACATTCTGGAGTATATGCAAATTGCTATTATAAAAACTTAAGCAGCAACTTTTCCAATTTCCAATATTTATGTAATTCTCAAAACTTTTGGCCATGACTGTAGGTTCGACTCCTACCTGGCTCGTGAATGTCGCTGTGATCGTATAGTGGTTAGTACTCTTTGTTGTGGCCGCAGCAACCCCGGTTCGAATCCGGGTCACGGCATTCACACTTTGCATCTCTCAATAAATGTATTTAGTTTAGGACCCCTACAGGGATTATTGTTGGTCCACTGACCAAATTGAATACTTAAGTATGCCAATGCTGACTCAAAGCAAAATTCCGCCCACTATGCCATTTTATCAAGCACATAAACAAATTAAAAGTAAAGCAGTAAATTATACCATAAGGTATCTTGATTCTTAAATCATAGTGGCTTAAAATAAGAATCATGATAGGAATCAGCTATGCCATCATGTAGCACGTTAGAGGCAGCGTGTAAGGCGGCTTTCCCTATTAATGCCGTAAATGCACCGCACCAAGGACTGATAATATGAATTGGCTACTTAAAGTGCAAATGAGGTGTGTAATAGACACTGCTAGATCGGGGTCTGTTCGGACTCCTGGGAAAACATTGTGTGGGCGCCCCCTATGTTATAGAATGAAGAAAAGTGGCAACAGCTTATAAAAAGCAGGAGTGTAGGTGAAAGATGAAAAAATCACAGCTATAATACTATATGTTGAAAGACTGCAACTAGTAGCACTATCACAATAGTCTTCCACCATGCACTGCCCAAATAATACCATCCTACAGTGATACTTCATGATAGAGACCATAGCATTTTCACCGTTTACCCTCTCTGTAATCTGTCTTGGAATATATAAGATCGGACAGCTCTCCTGACATGACATGTGATGTGGACATTAGATAGAGAAAATCAATACTTACATCCTACCAAGAATGAAGCCTTCAATGGAGTGCTGACTAATGTATGTGTGTAACAGAGTTTATACCTTTTAGCCCCTCCTGCAGTGTGCAGCACGTATGTCTCTGAGATAACCACGTCTCAAAAATGTGGCCTCAGCACAATGGATATGGCTATGATCTAACTAGCCCTAACCCACTACATTATAAGGAAGAATATTAAAGATAATATAAAAGAGACAATTAAAGGGGACGGAACCAATCAGTATTTCAAAATGCGCTATGCCATGGCCATAGTGATAGCCCAGCGATGCAGCCCCTTTGAATACCTGATCAGCAGTGTATCTGGAGTAAGATGATGATAAATGTAATATGGACAGCCTATCCTAAGGATAGTTTGTGAATATATAAAGGGGTTATGCTATGATTGATATAAAAAAATAAACTATACAGGCATGGAGAGCGGCGCCCAGGGACCCCCCTGCAATTACTGTTATACCTGGGCGCTGCTCCGTTCTCCCGTTATTGCCTCCGGTATCTTCATAGTTAGGCTCCACCCAGGGGAACCTGCCGGCGCCTCCTTCTCCCATGCTGCAGCGCTGGCCAATCGCAGCGCTCAGCTCATAGCCTGAGAGGCTTTTTTCTCTCTCAGGCTATGAGCTGAGCCCTGTGATTGGCCAGCGCTACAGCATGGGAGAATGAGCCGACGGCAGGTTCCCCTGGGTGGAGCCTAACTATGAAGATACCGGAGGCTATAACGGGAGAACGGAGCGGCGCCCAGGTATAACAGTAAGTGCAGGGGGGTCCCTGGGCGCCGCTCTACATGTCTGTATAGTTACTTTAGAAGTTCTATTCTGGTGAAAGGTCCTCTTTAACCACTTCAGCCCCGCTAGGTGAAACCCCCTTCATGACCAGAGCACTTTTTACACTTCGGCACTACACTCCTTTCACCGTTTATCGCTCGGTCATGCAACTTACCACCCAAATGAATTTTACCTCCTTTTCTTCTCACTAATGGAGCTTTCATTTGGTGGTATTTTATTGCTGCTGACATTTTTACTTTTTTTGTTATTAATCAAAATGTAACGATTTTTTTGCAAAAAAATGACATTTTTCACTTTCAGCTGTAAAATTTTGCAAAAAAAACGACATCCATATATAAATTTTTCGCCAAATTTATTGTTCTACATGTCTTTGATAAAAAAAAAATGTTTGGGCAAAAAAAAAAATGGTTTGGGTAAAAGTTATAGCATTTACAAACTATGGTACAAAAATGTGAATTTCCGCTTTTTGAAACAGCTCTGACTTTCTGAGCACCTGTCATGATTCCTGAGGTTCTACAATGCCCAAACAGTAGAAAACCCCCACAAATGACCCCATTTCGGAAAGTAGACACCCTAAGGTATTCGCTGATGGGCATAGTGAGTTCATAGAACTTTTTATTTTTTGTCACAAGTTAGCGGAAAATGATGATGATTTTATTTTTTTATTTTTTTCTTACAAAGTCTCATATTCCACTAACTTGCGACAAAAAATAAAAAATTCTAGGAACTCGCCATGCCCCTCACGGAATACCTTGGGGTGTCTTCTTTCCAAAATGGGGTCACTTGTGGGGTAGTTATACTGCCCTGGCAATTTAGGGGCCCAAATGTGTGAGAAGAACTTTGCAATCAAAATGTGTAAAAAATGACCGGTGAAATCCAAAAGGTGCACTTTGGAATATGTGCCCCTTTGCCCACCTTGGCAGCAAAAAAGTGTGACACATCTGGTATCGCCGTACTCAGGAGAAGTTGGGGAATGTGTTTTGGGGTGTCATTTTACATATACCCATGCTGGGTGAGAAAAATATCTTGGTCAAATGCCAACTTTGTATAAAAAAATGGGAAAAGTTGTCTTTTGCCAAGATATTTCTCTCACCCAGCATGGGTATATGTAAAATGACACCCCAAAACACATTCCCCAACTTCTCCTGAGTACGGCGATACCAGATGTGTCACACTTTTTTGCTGCCAAGGTGGGCAAAGGGGCACATATTCCAAAGTGCACCTTTCAGATTTTGCAGGCCATTTTTTACACATTTTGATTGCAAGGTACTTCTCACACATTTGGGCCCCTAAATTGCCAGGGCAGTATAACTACGCCACAAGTGACCCCATTTTGGAAAGAAGACACCCCAAGGTATTCCGTGAGGGGCATGGCGAGTTCCTAGAATTTTTTATTTTTTGTCACAAGTTAGCGGAAAATGATGATTTTTTTTTTTTCTCTTTTTTCCTTACAAAGTCTCATATTCCACTAACTTGCGACAAAAAATAAAAAATTCTAGGAACTCGCCATGCCCCTCACGGAATACCTTGGGGTGTCTTCTTTCCAAAATGGGGTCACTTGTGGCGTAGTTATACTGCCCTGGCAATTTAGGGGCCCAAATGTGTGAGAAGTACTTTGCAATCAAAATCTGTAAAAAAATGACCGGTGAAATCCGAAAGGTGCACTTTGGAATATGTGCCCCTTTGCCCACCTTGGCATCAAAAAAGTGTCACACATCTGGTATCGCCGTACTCAGGAGAAGTTGGGGAATGTGTTTTGGGGTGTCATTTTACATATACCCATGCTGGGTGAGAGAAATATCTTGGCAAAAGACAACTTTTCCCATTTTTTTATACAAAGTTGGCATTTGACCAAGATATTTTTCTCACCCAGCATGGGTATATGTAAAATGACACCCCAAAACACATTCCCCAACTTCTCCTGAGTACGGCGATACCAGATGTGTCACACTTTTTTGCTGCCAAGGTGGGCAAAGGGGCACATATTCCAAAGTGCACCTTTCGGATTTTGCAGGGCATTTTTTACACATTTTGATTGCAAAGTTCTTCTCACACATTTGGGCCCCTAAATTGCCAGGGCAGTATAACTACGCCACAAGTGACCCCATTTTGGAAAGAAGACACCCCAAGGTATTCCGTGAGGGGCATGGCGAGTTCCTAGAATTTTTTATTTTTTGTCGCAAGTTAGTGGAATATGAGACTTTGTAAGGAAAAAAGAAAAAAAAAGAAAAATCATCATTTTCCGCTAACTTGTGACAAAAAATAAAAAATTCTAGGAACTCGCCGTGCCCCTCACGGAATACCTTGGGGTGTCTTCTTTCCAAAATGGGGTCACTTGTGGCGTAGTTATACTGCCCTGGCAATTTAGGGGCCCAAATGTGTAAGAAGTACCTTGCAATCAAAATGTGTAAAAAATGGCCTGCGAAATCCGAAAGGTGCACTTTGGAATATGTGCCCCTTTGCCCACCTTGGCTGCAAAAAAGTGTCACACATCTGGTATCGCCGTACTCAGGAGAAGTTGGGCAATGTGTTTTGGGGTGTCATTTTACATATACCCATGCTGGGTGAGAGAAATATCTTGGCAAAAGACAACTTTTCCCATTTTTTTATACAAAGTTGGCATTTGACCAAGATATTTTTCTCACCCAGCATGGGTATATGTAAAATGACACCCCAAAACACATTCCCCAACTTCTCCTGAGTACGGCGATACCACATGTGTGACACTTTTTTGCAGCCTAGATGCGCAAAGGGGCCCAAATTCCTTCTAGGAGGGCATTTTTAGACATTTGGATCCCAGACTTCTTCTCACACTTTCGGGCCCCTAAAAAGCCAGGGCAGTATAAATACCCCACATGTGACCCCACTTTGGAAAGAAGACACCCCAAGGTATTCAATGAGGGGCATGGCGAGTTCCTAGAATTTTTTTTTTTTTTGCATAAGTTAGCGGATATTGATTTTTTTTTGTTTTTTTCTCACAAAGTCTCACTTTCCGCTAACTTAGGACAAAAATTTCAATCTTTCATGGACTCAATATGCCCCTCACGGAATACCTTGGGGTGTCTTCTTTCCGAAATGGGGTCACATGTGGGGTATTTATACTGCCCTGGCTTTTTAGGGGCCCTAAAGCGTGAGAAGAAGTCTGGAATATAAATGTCTAAAAATGTTTACGCATTTGGATTCCGTGAGGGGTATGGTGCGTCCATGTGAGATTTTATTTTTTGACACAAGTTAGTGGAATATGAGACTTAGTAAGAAAAAACAAAAACAAAAACAAACAAAAATTTCCGCTAACTTGTGCCAAAAAAAATGTCTGAATGGAGCCTTACCAGGGGGGGGGGGGGGGGGTGATCAATGACAGGGGGGTGATCAATGACAGGGGGGTGATCACCCATATAGACTCCCTGATCACCCCCCTGTCATTGATCACCCCCCCTGTAAGGCTCCATTCAGACATCCGCATGATTTTTTACGGATCCATGGATACATGGATCGGATCCACAGAACACATGCGGACGTCTGAATGGAGCCTTACAGGGGGGTTATCAATGACAGGGGGTGATCAGGGTAATCAGGGGTGATCACCCCCCTGTCACTGATCACCCCCCCTGTAAGGCTCCATTCAGACATCCGCATGATTTTTTACGGATCCATGGATACATGTATCGGATCCACAGAACGCATGCGGACGTCTGAATGGAGCCTTACAGGGGGGTTATCAATGACAGGGGGTGATCAGGGTAATCAGGGTGATCACCCCCCTGTCACTGATCACCCCCCCTGTAAGGCTCCATTCAGACATCCGCATGATTTTTTACGGATCCATGGATACATGGATCGGATCCACAAAACGCATGCGGACGTCTGAATGGAGCCTTACAGGGGGGTTATCAATGACAGGGGGTGATCAGGGTAATCAGGGTGATCACCCCCCTGTCACTGATCACCCCCCCTGTAAGGCTCCATTCAGACATCCGCATGATTTTTTACGGATCCATGGATACATGGATCAGATCCACAAAACGCATGCGGACGTCTGAATGGAGCCTTACAGGGGGGGTGATCAGTGACAGGGGGGTGATCACCCTGATTACCCTGATCACCCCCTGTCATTGATCACCCCTCGTAAGGCTCCATTCAGACGTCCGCATGTGTTTTGCGGATCCGATCCATGTATCCATGGATCCGTAAAAATCATGCGGACGTCTGAATGGAGCCTTACAGGGGAGTGATCAATGACAGGGGGGTGATCAATGACAGGGGGTGATCAGGGAGTGTATATGGGTGATCACCCGCCTGTCATTGATCACCCCCCTGTAAGGCTCCATTCAGACGTCCGTATGCTTTTTGCGGATCCGATCCATGTATCCGTGGATCCGTAAAAATCATACGGACGTCTGAACGGAGCCTGACAGGGGGGTGATCAATGACAGGGCGGTGATCAATGACAGGGGGGTGATCAGGGAGTTTATATGGGGTGATCATGGGTGATCAGGGGTTTATAAGGGGTTAATAAGTGACGGGGGGGGGTGTAGTGTAGTGTGGTGTTTGGTGCGACTGTACTGACCTACCTGAGTCCTCTGGTGGTCGATCCTAACAAAAGGGACCACCAGAGGACCAGGTAGGAGGTATATTAGACGCTGTTATGAAAACAGCGTCTAATATACCTGTTAGGGGTTAAAAAATTCGGATCTCCAGCCTGCCAGCGAAGCGATCGCCGCTGGCAGGCTGGAGATCCACTCGCTTACCTTCCGTTCCTGTGAGCGCGCGCGCCTGTGTGCGCGCGTTCACAGGAAATCTCGCGTCTCGCGAGATGACGCATATATGCGTGACTGTGCGCCAGCCTGCCACCTCCGGAACGCACATGTGCGTTAGGCGGTCCGGAGGTGGTTAACTAGAGTGTGTTCAGTGGGGCGTGTCCTTTCTCAGAGGCATGTCCTTTCTGTTGCAGCTCCCTCCCTGTAATGTTTACAGGTTCTAACAAAAGATACAGTTGGTGGCAGTTGAAGGATGGAATCGAACATGAATGACCATGCTCATCCTGATCAGTAGGTGGACGTGAACATTAAACACCAGAGGGCACGAGTATAATGAAGTAAAGAGAATGTAACACATCTGTAACATTTTTGCAACATAAAATAAACTACAAAAGTAACTTTTTTCATGCTGAATTACATCAGAATAGCACTTAATAATGGCCCAACCCCTTTAATCCCTGGAAAACCCCTTTAAAGTATCTTAGTGACAGCAAGGAACAGCAAAGAAGTAATCTAATTTCCTCCTATAAATAATAATAGTAATAATATTTATTTATATTGCGCCACCATATGCCGCAACGCTTTACAAATTCATAGGGTCCATGTACAAAACAAAAGTTACTGGCTAATATACAACTGCTCGCAAGAGCTTACAATCTATGAGGAATTGGGGGTGACACATAAGGTAGTTGATTGTGGTAAGTAGGATTCGAGCCATTATTGAACTGACTGGAGTGGTGCCGGCCGATCGGCTTCAGGTTTGGGACTGCTAGAGGATCGAGTTTAAGACAGAGGAGTTGGTGGGGAAAAGGTTCAGTCGGGGAGAAGTTATTTTTGGTAGCTTGATAAGCCTGCCTGAAAAGATGTGTTTTTAAGGCACGTTTGAAGGTGGAGAAGTTGTAGATTGACCTAGTATTCCGGGGCAGAGTATTCCAGAGAGTAGGTGAAGCTCGAGAAAAGTCTTGAAGATGGGAGTGAGAGGTACCAATTATGGAGGTTATTAGTCTGTAAGAAACAGTCATGTAATGTGTCTAAGTTTCGTTATCCTGGTAAACTGTGTTAAAATTTAATGTATAATGCTATTCTAGTAATACAGATAAATGTAAATGCCTGCAGTATTCGTTTGGTCAGTAGATGGCAGCATAGGACCAATTTGCATTGAAGTTTGCCATAGCGAAAGTGTATTAATGTGGTAGTGGCTCTTTAAAACAGCAGTTAAGTGTTGAAGTGACACGCCCCTTATGATGTCAGCCTGCCTCAGTGTGAGCAGGAAGAATGAGGAAGAGGGACTAAAACTATAACGGCTGCCATCTTGGCTAGATAGAAAGCAAGTTCTGTGCTGTGTAAGACGTGTGTGGAGATACTAAAGGACGTTCCTGTGCAGCCAAGCTGTGTGAACTTCAGTCTAGAGACGGACGGAGTATAAAGAGACCGTGCATTTAGTGAAGCCAAGCTAAAAGGACTGTGTGCAGCAGCTAACCTGTGGAGCCGACATTGGGCTGAGTGGATTGCCCCAAACAGTAAAGAGACTCACAGTGCTGTCGAGGTACCGGACAGTCACTGTAAAATTCTGGATTATATCCATCTGGTTTTCCGGCCTGCTGAGGAGGACTTCTTTGTTGCGGATCCTGCGCTGGTTATAAAGGAAAAGGACGACATCGGGCCCCACCGTGCACTTCCACAAACTGTAAGAGGTCCACTTGGACCACTGGGATAAGGGGGGTGCGCACCCGCTTGAAAGTTAGGGTCAGTTAGGGATAGTTCCTGGGACTGCTATTCCTTAGTGTCCGCACCGCGAACACGGACACAGCAAAGGTGGAGATTGTTGTAGTATTTGACTTGAATTGTTCATACTGTTTTATTGTTAACCTGCTTTTATTAATTGATAGTAAATGCAATTTTCTTAATCTTGACTTCTGCGTACGCACTCTTTTCTGGTTGCGGAATCAAACCACCTGCCTTGCTCTCGGTTCACAAATTGGCGTAGTCGGCAGGATCCGCCTACCAGAATGGACGGCGACGCACCCGTTAGGAGAGATGGTGCTGGAGGAAGAATGCCAGCAGGGGCTGTAATGAGTCAGTTAGCAAAGTTTGATGGCAATAATATGTCTGTGAGTGTGTGGGCAGAGCAGATACGAATGGTACAGCGCATGTACCAGACCGCACCAGAAGTACTAGTAGAGCTAGCCATATTGACGTTACAAGGAGATGCTAAGACTACAGTGATATTGCGGCCATTTGAACAAAGACAGACATTTGAGCAAGTTGTCCAGATTCTAGAAACTATTTATGGAGAAACCGCATTGCTGGGGTCCCTGCAGGCACGGTTCTTTCAGAGGGTACAAAAGGAGAATGAAAGTCTCCCTCAGTATGCAAATGCCCTACAAGAACTGCTCCGAGATATTCAAGGGAAGGAAAGAGGGGGCTCACCAGCCT
Source organism: Bufo gargarizans (assembly GCF_014858855.1). Lineage (NCBI taxonomy): Eukaryota > Metazoa > Chordata > Amphibia > Anura > Bufonidae > Bufo > Bufo gargarizans. Next base: position 462,647,950 of record NC_058082.1, on the reverse strand, counting down.
TCTGTAACCCTGATCGGACACTCCGTGACCAGTTTGTTCTGGGGATCCGTGATGGCAGCTTGACTGTTGCTATGCAGGACTTTATACGACGGGAGACTGATGCTAAATTTCATGACGTACAGGTGGAGGCCATCTCACGTGCCAATAGTATGGTTCAGAAGCCTCAGACCGCAGTTGGAGTTACATTGTCGCAGGGGGCTAGCTCTGGCCCAGAAACAGTGGAAAAAGGGACAGTTAAAGAGATACTTACAGTAATGCAGAAATTGCAAGAGCAAATGGAACACCTACAAACCAATTGTAATGAGAATTCTATGAGAATTGCAGGCCTCCAGAAAACTAGAGACGAAGGGGTGGGCCGTTCATACCAAGAAGGTCAGCATCACCCACAACCCTACTGGAGGGATGAGGATAGGACCTACCGAAGGGGTCCCAATAATGTAGTACAACTCTCAGGAGAGAACGATGGGGCTTACCGAAGGGGCCCAAACCGATGGCCAGAGCGACGGGAAGTACGCTGCTGGGAGTGTGGACGCGTGGGCCACATTGCTGCTAGATGTCCAGAGCAGCGACAAGCTTATGAGAGACCGCCGTTAAACTGAAATCCCCTGCTGCAGTAGGGCGGGCAGTAGGGGAAACTGAGAAGGAGATTATGAGAGGAGAATGCCCTGAAGAGGATCTGATCGCTGCAAGTCCCATCATACAGATGGAATTGGAAGGTATTCCGGTTACCGGGATGATTGACACGGGTTCCCAAGTAACGACCCTGAGTAGAGACTGTTACGAACGGTATTTTCAGCGACATGTGAAATATGATCCCCATACATTCATACGAGTGGTCGCAGCTAATCAGTTACCAGTACCGGTGGTGGGAGTGGCCTGGATGAATGTCAGATTATGTGGCCAAGATCTAGGCAAGAAAGGCATTGTGGTAGTACAGGAGTCACATGAAGTAAAGGTCCCTGTCATCTTGGGGATGAATGTGTTAAAAGAATTGGATCAGATTCTCTTTGAAAAGAAAGGTCACGGTTATTGGAGAGAAACCACTAGCCATCGGCCTACTCAAACGGCCTTCCAGCGGCTGGTCCGAACATGTGGCTTACAGAAAAGTTCAGATGCACAGTGTCCTCTTGCTCGAATTTCGGTCCCTCTGCATACAAAAGTTACGTTGCCACCCAGACGGGAGATGATAGTGTCCATGCCTGTAGGCACCTGTAGGAAACTAGAGGGCATAGCTGTGTTGATAGAACCACTGCCGACAGCCGGAAGAAGTGTTGATCCGCTAGTAGCCCGTTCCTTGGCAGTAGTCCGCAATGGGAGAGTACCCCTCCGATGTGTGAACACTCAGGATCAGAGTGTAGACCTAGCCCCAGGAAGGCTGCTGGCTAACCTCTATGTGACTCCGGAGGAAGTGAGGAAAGCGACCCCGATGCAGTTGAGGCCGGCTGAACGAGGTGAATGGGCCGTAACCGTGTCTATGGGGGAAGGCGAGAACCCCACCCCTAAATGGAATGGCGGTGCAATTCGAGAACAGATGAAGATAGAGACTTCTTTGTGTTCTCTGGAACAGATCCGGAAGGTAGATGAACTGTTATGGGAAAACCGCACAACCTTTGCACGTCATGCTGAAGATTTTGGATGTACGACAGGGATCTACCATGAGATTCCCACAGGAGACACCCCTCCAATCAGAGAGCGCTACCGACAAATTCCTCCACAGATGTATCAGGAGGTGAAAGAACTGTTGACCCAGATGCTGCAGAATGGGATCATTCAAGAAAGCCAAAGTCCCTGGGCAGCTCCAGTGGTACTAGTAAGGAAGAAAGATGGGTCCATTCGGTTTTGCGTAGACTATCGAAAGTTGAATACCTGCACCGTACGAGATTCCTACCCCTTACCTCGGATTGAGGAGTCCCTTTCAGCACTAGGAAGAGCCCGCTACTTCTCCTCACTAGACCTGGCTAGTGGGTATTGGCAGGTGCCAATGGCCGAGAAAGATAAGGAAAAGACAGCCTTTATCTTGCCCATGGGACTATACGAATTTAACCGGATGCCCTTTGGATTGACAAATGCACCTGGAACGTTTCAACGATTGATGGAGAAATGTCTTGGTGACTTCAACTTTGAATTCACTCTCATCTACTTGGATGACATTATAGTGTACTCTGCAACCTTTGAGGACCATCTCCGCCAGTTGGGACAAGTATTTCAACGATTGCGGGAACATGGGCTCAAACTGAAACCCAGTAAATGTCGGTTGTTCAATCTGAAATTGATTACTTGGGTCATTGTGTATCAGGAGAAGGGGTGAGGCCGTCAAGGGACAAGATAGCGGCTGTTCAAGACTGGCCGACACCGACTACCCTGCGAGAAGTGAGGGCGTTCCTGGGAGTAGCCGGCTACTATCGACGGTTTATTAAGGACTTTGCTAGAGTAGCAGCGCCACTTAATGCTCTCCTACGAGGCACCGCCGGGGGTCCGAAGAACCGGTCCGTGAAATGGGGCCCTGAACAGGAACACGCCTTCCAGGCATTGAAGGATGCTCTTACAACGGCCCCAATCTTGGCGTATGCTGATTACCACTTGCCCTTCCAGCTATATACCGATGCAAGCCTGTATGGTCTCGGAGCGGTGCTATCTCAGTTCCAGGATGGCCAAGAGCGTGTCATAGCGTATGCCAGCCGATCCTTGCGAGATTCTGAGAGAAACCCTGACAATTATAGTTCATTCAAGTTAGAACTGTTGGCACTGGTATGGGCCATGACTGAGAAATTCTCTGAGTATTTGACCGGAGCTGAAGTCTTAGTACTGACTGACAACAACCCATTGGCTCACCTGGAAAATGCCAAGCTCGGGGCTTTGGAGCAGAGGTGGATAGCCCGAATGTCTAAGTTCAATTACCGCATTAAGTATCGGTCCAAGACGGAGAACCAAAATGCCGATGGACTTTCTAGGGTAACTACCCAGGCCCCCAGCGGAGACGTGGATCATGAGTTGGAGCATGTGGAGATGCCTGACTTCAGCAGATTTTCACAAGCCTTGGTCACTGCTATGCAGTGTGCAGTGGAAGGGACCGAAACGGCTCCTTTCTTTGGCCCCTCACTACAGGAATGGGTGCAAATACAGCAGGCCCATGAGGGGCTGGCGAAAATGATCAAGTGTGTTGAGAAAGGCAAGAAGCCCTGTAAAGAGGAAAGAGAACGACTGACCCGTGAAATGCTATTAGTCCTGAGTCAGTGGGAAAAGTTAGAGATGAAAAATGGAGTGCTATGCCGAAAGGTATATCTGCCTTCTGAAATCGACATTTGTTACCAAATCGTAGTGCCTAGTGAACTGGCTCAATCATTGGCTCTTGAGGCTCATAATAAGAATGGACATTTTGGTCATGAGAAGACCTTTCGTTGGCTACAGCGACTGATTTACTGTCCAGCTCTCCGTCAAATGGTCGAAGAAGTATGTCATAGATGTCGAACTTGTGAGATCCATAAGGCAATAGAACAAAGAGCTCCCCTGCAAACCATAGTGACCCAGGAACCTTTAGAGATCGTCATGATAGACTACCTAATGGTGGGCCCATCCAACAGTGGGCACCAGTACTGCCTCGTAATGGTGGACCACTTCACCAAATTTGCGGTGGTGACCGCCACCAAGGACCAGACCGCTGAGTCAGCAGCTCGAGCCCTATGCCAAGATTTCATCCGAGTGTACGGGTGTCCACAACGCATCCACTCTGACCAAGGGGCTTGCTTTGAGGGACATGTAATGAAAGAAGTTCAACGTATCTACGGGATAAAGAAGTCGCACACGACTCCATACCATCCCCAAGGAAACGGAGCCTGCGAACGATTTAATAGAACTCTGCTACAGATGATGCGGACTTTGGAGGAGGACAAGAAGTTACAGTGGCCTCAGTTCTTGTCTGAGATGGTGTGGGCCTATAACAATCAGGTCCATTCTACAACGGGGTATTCTCCTTATACTCTCCTCTTTGGACGGTCTGGGCGAAGTGTCGGAGAGTTACAGTTAAATGATGTGGATGGGTTCCCTCCAAGAGATCCAGCCTCCTGGGTGCGAGCACACCGGCAGAGACTTGAGACAGTTCATCGATTGGTGCGACAGCGTCTGCAAGAAAATTCTCATCCTGATAAGACCCCGGTGCAAAGGGCACCATTGCAGCCAGGTGACCTGGTGCTGGTACGTGTCAAGAAGCCTCAAGGAAAATTGGAAAGCAGGTGGGAGGCTGTGCCATATCGTGTAGTTGCCCGCAAGTATGCAAATGGGCCTGTGTACGAAGTTCAGAAGGAAGGAACTGATTGTGTCCGAGTACTTCACAGAAATATGTTGCGCCTGTGTCAATCTGAAGAAGCAAATTGTGATGGAACTGATAATGTCAACGAGCTCCCACAGTCCGAGACTGGTGGTGTGGAATGGGCTTACGATGATGAGGATGATTGTTGGCCAATCCCCGCTCCTGAGGATGTTCCACCTGTGACTAGTGTGCCCCCAGCCTGTGCCCCCTATGATGCGGAGTCTGCTGGTCCTTCTCAGCCTATGGCTACAGTACCCCAGAGTATACCAGTGGTTCTCAGACGCACCACTAGACCAAATGCTGGCATTCCCCCTGTTCGGTATGCGCAGGACGAGTTTATTTGGCCTGCCATACAACGGTACATTACCACTCTACATATAAGAGTACAGCCCTCTGGATATTCAGTCATTGGCAGGGACTGCCAATCTTAAAGTGGGGGGGAATATGTAAGAAACAGTCATGTAATGTGTCTAAGTTTCGTTATCCTGGTAAACTGTGTTAAAATTTAATGTATAATGCTATTCTAGTAATACAGATAAATGTAAATGCCTGCAGTATTCGTTTGGTCAGTAGATGGCAGCATAGGACCAATTTGCATTGAAGTTTGCCATAGAGAAAGTGTATTAATGTGGTAGTGGCTCTTTAAAACAGCAGTTAAGTGTTGAAGTGACACGCCCCTTATGATGTCAGCCTGCCTCAGTGTGAGCAGGAAGAATGAGGAAGAGGGACTAAAACTATAACGGCTGCCATCTTGGCTAGATAGAAAGCAAGTTCTGTGCTGTGTAAGACGTGTGTGGAGATACTAAAGGACGTTCCTGTGCAGCCAAGCTGTGTGAACTTCAGTCTAGAGACGGACGGAGTATAAAGAGACCGTGCATTTAGTGAAGCCAAGCTAAAAGGACTGTGTGCAGCAGCTAACCTGTGGAGCCGACATTGGGCTGAGTGGATTGCCCCAAACAGTAAAGAGACTCACAGTGCTGTCGAGGTACCGGACAGTCACTGTAAAATTCTGGATTATATCCATCTGGTTTTCCGGCCTGCTGAGGAGGACTTCTTTGTTGCGGATCCTGCGCTGGTTATAAAGGAAAAGGACGACATCGGGCCCCACCGTGCACTTCCACAAACTGTAAGAGGTCCACTTGGACCACTGGGATAAGGGGGGGTGCGCACCCGCTTGAAAGTTAGGGTCAGTTAGGGATAGTTCCTGGGACTGCTATTCCTTAGTGTCCGCACCGCGAACACGGACACAGCAAAGGTGGAGATTGTTGTAGTATTTGACTTGAATTGTTCATACTGTTTTATTGTTAACCTGCTTTTATTAATTGATAGTAAATGCAATTTTCTTAATCTTGACTTCTGCGTACGCACTCTTTTCTGGTTGCGGAATCAAACCACCTGCCTTGCTCTCGGTTCACAAGTCTTAGGTCGCTAACAGAACGGAGAGCACGAGTAGGGTGGTAGATGGAGATGAGGGAGGGGATGTGTGGAGGTGCAGCACTGTGGAGAGCTTTGTGGGTGAGGGCGAGAAGTTTGAACTGTATTCTGTGGTGGATGGGCAACCAGTGAAGTGACGGCACAGACTAGTAGCATCAGTGTAGCGGTTGGATGGATAGATGAGCCTGGCTGCAGCATTTAGGACAGACTGAAGGGGGGAGAGTTTAGTGAGAGGGAGACCAATTAGTAATGCATTGCAGTAGTCAAGATGAGAATAAATCAAGGCAACAAGAGTTTTTGCTGTTTCCACCGTAAGATAAGGGCAGATTCTGGCGATATTCTTGAGGTGCAGACAACAAGAGCGTGTAAGTGATTGAATATGGGGAACAGAGGAAAGATCATAGTCAAATGTAGTAGAGTAGAGGACCTAGTACTGAGCCTTGAGGAACGCCAACATCAAGAGGAAGAGGAGAAGAAGTAGAAGAGCCAGCAAATGATACACTAAAGGAGCAGCCAGAGTGACAGGAAGAGAACCAAGCATACGATAACTCAATGCTCTGTGACCTGTATGAAAGTACATATATTCTCATAATTGAATTATGCAATGTATAAGTGATGAACAGTATAGTCTGAGAGGATTACAGCGTATGCATGGGTGAGAAAATAATAAGCGCCTGGCAAATAAAGATGACTGTGGTTACTATATAATTGATAGTATTATCACATGCATCACATTTTTCTGGTGACTTACGCTGAGTACAAGATGGCTGAGTGTACAAGGAAGCATGTACTGTAAGTACCTCCATGTACATTCTGTGATGGAATGTAACTCATTGGTACTAGCTTTCAGTATACAGTAAACTAGTACACTAGCTCTCAGTATATCATACACATGCATTGTCTCACTGCTAGTGCAGTGTTCCACTGCTAAAGGGGTTAAAATGTGTAGTATGTATTGTCTGTATGTAACTCGCATGTGGAATTAACAAGCCTTAGTAACTGTAGCTAGCTGGGGCTGTTTCCACCCTCCCTATAGGGAAGAGTGAATGTAAGTGTCTAGACAGACAATGAAGGGAGCAGAAGAAGAAATTACAACTCTAATAAAGATCCATCAGGGAGAAGCAAAAATGTAGAGCAAAAAAAAAAAAGAGAATATTGCAGAGTATACCAGTGTTGAGAGGTGTGTGCAGAAGTTCTGTGGAGATAAGCTGTTTTATGGACTTTTGTACTTCACACCTCACTTGTCCAGGAGATGAAAGGCTTTTAGAGTCTGGACATACTTTACAGGCAGACTATGGATCTGCTATGGCCCACATCCTGCTGACCATACTCTGGATCCATTTACTATAAGTACAGCAACCCGGAAAAAGGAACAAAACTTATAATTGTCATTGGGAGGGGGCTGTCCCATGGTTTCACAGTGAAAGTGAGAAGTGTTGCTGCAAGGAAATGTTAAATACAGTGTTCTACTTAAAGCAAATCCATAGTTTATTAGGAAATATAAAAGTCAGTACAAGACATTGTGAACAATGCACCTCTTCTCACCTCTATTACTAAGACTCTGTAGTTAGTAGAAGTGTGTCAGAAGCAGTGCATTTTTTCACAATGTTTTTTTTCCATCACAATATACACTGCTCATTTCCATAGTTATCACCACCCTGCAATCCATCAGCAGTGGCCGTGCTTATACATCGTGTAACGCATTAAAGGGGTTGTCCGAGTTATGGAAAAAAAAAAAGATATAGCACTGTAAATCTGATGGTCAGCGATATATAACTAAGCTAAGCAAGTTTTAGGCAAAAAAAAAAATCTATTTCCTCATTTCCCTGGTTCTCTTCTGGCCCTTTATTTACTTGCAATAAAATAATTTCTGCCCCTCCCCCTGCACTGCTAAGGGAGTGAATACAAGAGCTGCCCTGAGTGACATGTCTGCCTGCTGGGAGACTCAGCAGCAGCATGCTGTATGTGTAGAACTACAAGTCCCACCTGTATAATGACACTGCTAATACACACAGGATCTTTCCCCAACCTGCAACGCTCTGCAGAACTCCTCTGTCAGCTCCTGTGCCCAGCATTTGTCTCCTCACTGCCTGCAGCTACACAGTAAACACTTCAGCCCTAAGTGCAGCTAAAGGGGTTAAGAATCCTGGGAGAGAGCAATAAGCAGCAGCCGGCAGTGCAGGGGGCGTGGCCAGCACAGTGACATCTCCTGTACAGATCTCTCAGGCTTGTGAAGGAACATTATCAGAGCAGGGAGAGAAGCTGACATCACAGGTCATGTGACCCTCATTGAAATCTGAGAAACCAGCCAATGGAGGTAAAGTGATTTAATTGGAAAGCTGTTACATTGGCCTAGTTAGAAACATAGAAAGAATAAAAAAATAATTCGGACAGCCCCTTAGTTCTGTTTTTGTCCCTTTTATTTTCCAAACTGTTATTTCGCACTACATGTAAATGTCTGTATATTTAATATGGTATTTTCTATGATAACCCCATTGATTGTAAGCACTGTCCTTTTTTTATATTAAAACTTCACTTCAATAAGAGCCTTCTTGTGCTCTAACGATTCCATGACCTTAGAAGAAACATTACCTTGATTTAGTAACCTGTGAATGCTAGCAGTTGTAGAGTGTGCATATGGTCAGCCTGATATGATGAGTGGTGTCAGCTAGCATTGATCCGTTTCGGATGAGGGAGTGCTGACAGAGGGAGGTCTACTGTGACACTGCAGGCTCCCATCCTGAATCTAAGTCTTTAATCCTGACAAACCCCTTTAAGTGTGGGATAGAAAAGAGCAGAGTGAGGAAAATTGCTTCAGAGAATGATCTTGGCCTGTTAAAGGGCATCTGTCAGCAGGTTTGTACCAATGACACTGGCTGACCCGTTACATGTGCGCTTGGCAGCTGAAGACATCTGTGTCGGTTCCATGTTCATATGTGCCCGCATTACTGAGAAATATAATGTTTTAATACATGCAAATTAACCTCTAGGAGCAACGGGGCCGTTACCATTACTCCTAGGGGCTCTGCTTTCTCTGTAACTGCTGCACCCCCTGCCCTTTGACTGGCAGGGCCAGGTGTGATCATTCTTACACTGCCTATTCCTGTCAATCAAAGTGCAGAGGGTGCGGCAGTTGTAGAGAGAGGTGAGAATCTAAGAGTAACGGCAACGCCCCTGTTGCTCCTAGAGGCTCATTTGCATATATTAAAACATCATTTTTCTCAGTAATGTGCACACACATGAACCTGGGACCAACACGGATGTCTTCAGCTGCCAAGTGCACATGTAACAGGTCAGCCAGTCTCATAGGTACAAAACTGCTGACAGATGCCCTTTAACTACTTTTGCAGCAGTAAGAAATGAAAGATCTGTGAAATTGCCAAACTGTGGAAGGTCTGCCTGCCCATCCAAAGTGTGAACAGTGCTGTAATGCAACCTTATATGCTGGTAAATAACTGTTCTGTTGTTAAATCTACCTCCTCATTGCCTCACATGTCAGGGGACCCTTGCATCTCCCGCAATCAAAATCATCACCCCCAAGAGCAATCAGAACCAACATCACTGCACAGCCCAGGGGAGGGACAGGATGGCTGCCGTAACTACTACCCCTCTTATTGCTACAACCACCCCTGTCCTCTCCACTCTCCCCTGCGGCCTGCTGAGCACATATATCTTTGCCGCTACTGGAATGGTGTACACATTTCATATGTATATTATTCCGGTCGGTTACCAAATAAAATAAATATTACAGGCATTCAAAATTTTGCATTTAGCAAGGCTGAGCATGGAAGAAGATCCTTTATGTACAGCCGCTTCCTAGATGTTCAAGTAGCAGAGTGATTCTTGCTTCTGTGATGCCTAAGGCAAAGCGTAAAATTCCCTCCAGGTACAAACGTCTAGCATTGGCATTAATAATATACTAACATTGTCATAAGCACATATAGAACTATATGTGGTTGGTGGAAGATCTGCACATGGCAGCCGGATAAAGCAGAAGGGATTTTAGGGGACTGGATCTCCCCTATAGTGTATATCAATTTATAAAATCCTATACTATATGGGGGCAGTGTGGGGGAAATTACTATATGGGGGCAGTGTGGGGGAAATTACTATATGGGGGCAGTGTGGGGGAAATTACTGTATAGAGCAGTGTGGGGGAAATGACTATATGGAGCAGTGTGGGGGAAATTACTATATGGGGCAGTGTGGGGGAAATGACTATATGGAGCAGTGTGGGGGAAATTACTATATGGGGCAGTGTGGGGGAAATTACTATATGGAGCAGTGTGGGGGAAATTACTATATGGGGGCAATGTGGGGGAAATTACTATATGGGGCAGTGTGGGGGAAATGACTATATGGGGCAGTGTGGGGGAAATGACTATATGGAGCAATGTGGGGGAAATTACTATATGGAGCAGTGTGGGGGAAATTACTATATGGGGGCAGTGTGGGGGAATTTACTATATGGGGGCAATGTGGGGGAAATTACTATATGGAGCAGTGTGGGGGAAATTACTATATGGGGCAGTGTGGGGGAAATTACTATATGGAGCAGTGTGGGGGAAATTACTATATGGAGCAGTGTGGGGGAAATTACTATATGGAGCAGTGTGGGGGAAATTACTATATGGAGCAGTGTGGGGGAAATGACTATATGGGGCAGTGTGGCGGAACTTACTATATGGGGGCAGTGTGGGGAAAATTATTATATGGGGGCAGTGTGGGGGAAATTATTATATGGGGGCAGTGTGGTGGACATTACTATATGGGGGCAGTGTGGGGGAAATTACTATATGGGGCAGTGTGGGGGAAATTACTATATGGGGCAGTATGGGGGAAATTACTATATGGGGCAGTGTGGGGGAAATTACTATATGGGGCAGTGTGGGGGAAATTACTATATGGAGCACGATATTACTATATGGGGCAGTGTGGGGGAAATTACTATATGGGGCAGTGTGGGGGAAATTACTATATGGAGCAGTGTGGGGGAAATTACTATATGGGGCAGTGTGGGGGAAATTACTATATGGGGCAGTGTGGGGGAAATGACTATATGGAGCAGTGTGGGGGAAATGACTATATGGAGCAGTGTGGGGGAAATGACTATATGGGGCAGTGTGGTGGAAATTACTATATGGGGTAGAGTGGGGGAAATTACTATATGGGGGTAGTGTGGGGGAAATTACTAAATGGGGCAGTGTGGGGGAAATTACTATATGCAGCAGTGTGGGGGAAATGACTATATGGGGCAGTGTGGTAGAAATTACTATATGGGGTAGAGTGGGGGAAATTACTATATGGGGGTAGTGTGGGGGAAATTACTAAATGGGGCAGTGTGGGGGAAATTACTATATGGGGCAGTGTGGGGGAAATTACTATATGGGGCAGTAAGGGGGAAAATTACTACAGTATATGGGGCAGTGTGGGGGAAATTACTATATGGGGCAGTGTGGGGGGAAATTACTATATGTCATGGCGTTCTGGGTCAAACGGAGGAGAAAAGGAAAAAGAGGGTCTACATGACAGGAGATGTCACTGGATGTAACAGGTATGTGAAGTTGCATTCCCCTATATGTAGAGCTGGCTCACTACTGTGACCTGTGTCTCATCTTCTCATCCAAGTCTTTTTTTTTTATATCATAATCATATGTATTTTAAATTTGGCAACTAAAATTTTAATTTGTCACCTGCAGTCCTATGTAACAGCCCAGATAACAGTGATAACTTTCTGTGTACAGATAATGTAGTAGATGTTCCATGCAGTCCTATGTAACACCCCACATAACACAATGGTTCACTGTGTTATGTGGGGTGTTACATAGGACTGCAGGTAACATCTATGACATCTGTACAGAGAGAGTTAGGAGATTGGTAGGGGTCTGACTCCTGGCACCCCAGACAATTAGCTGTTTGAGGAGACCGCGATGTCCCAGTGAGCACCGCAGCCTCTTTGCTCCTTACCAAGCACAGCTCTGTCCATTTGATAGCACTGTGCTTGGTATTGCAGCTCAGCCCCAATCACTCAGATGGGACAGAGCTGCACCAAGACCATGTGAACGATGTCATATGGCCTTGGAAGAGACTGTGGCTCTTACGAAGCACCGCAGCCTCTTCATACAGATAAAAAAAACGAAAACTAAAATGTGGGGTGGGCCTGAGTTGGGTAGACATCCCCGGGCCTATAATGCACTTAATCCGCCCCTGATTGAGAAGGGGCACTAAGGGGAATATTTACTGTGTGGGGGCACTAAGGGGAATAACTACTGTTTGGGGGCACTAAGGGGAATAACGGCTGTCTGGGGACACTAAGGGGGCATATTAATTGTGCTACTGTGTGGAGGCAATCAGGGGCATATCTACTGTGTGGGTGCACTAAGGGGGAATAACTTCTGTGTGTGAGTACAAAGGGGGCATTCTACTGTGTGGGGGCACTAAAGAGGAATAACTACTGTGTGGAGGCAAAAAAGTGGGCATATCCACCGTGTGGAGGCATTAAGTGAGCATATATACTGTATGAGGATAATCAGGGGATTATTTACTCTGGGGGCAGGAAGGGGGCATAATTGCTGTGGTACTTCACCACAATGAGCCATAGTGCTGCCTCATCCTCCTCTCTGCTCTGCTTGTCAGGAATCATGATCCTGAATACAGGTGATAAGATCTTCACCTGAATCTCTGTAGGAATGGAGTTCATGAGGAGACATAAAGTACAGAGGGGACGGACAGGACAGACTGTGGTAATGTGTTGCTGTGGTAATGGAGACTGCATACAAGTGCTGCTGCTCATTAGCCTCATCCCCACTTTCTCTCTGTACTTCATATCTCCTTATGAACTCCATTCCCACAGATAATCAGCTGAACATTTTTTTTATCTATGCTTAGGATCATAGGAGCACATAATGCCCGCCCTTAAAAAAGCCCTATAGCTGGCGGTGGTTCCACAGTAGGTATGAAGAGGCACCGGGCTCTTCATAACTTTGGTGGATCCTGCGTCAATTCTAAATGTAAGACAGCTTCCTAGCTGTCCTACATGTAGACCTTTTTTTACACCTGAAACAGGGGTAGAAAATGGTAAATGAGACAAGCCTGCCAGCCCATTCCTTTTCCCGTCACGCCCCCCTTTTTTAGACCTGGCGTTAGTGGGGAGAAGCCGTAGATTGCAATCTGCTCCTGAAATACGCCTAATATGTACTTCTAGTTCATAAATGACCCCCATAATCCTTGACAAGCAGAGCAGAGAGGAAGATGAGGCAGCTTTTTTAGCTCAGTGTCCTGAAGTATCTTGTCCTCCTATGTGATTAGGACAGGTTTTGTGTGCACTAATAGGATGGCAGACATTTTATTTCTCCTAATGATTGCATTATAGACAAAACTAGTCATTATAACTATAAAACAAAGTAAGTATTTTCATTTTTTTTATTCCTGGATAGCTCCTTTAAGAATTCTGGATCAGCAGGACATTTACTGATAGACTGGACCTTGACGTGCGCTGGACCTTCAGGAGCTGAGAATCAATTTGTGCATAAGGGAGCAACAGCCGAGGTACCATGAAAGATCCAGCAGCAAGGAGGTGGTAAAGCTCCCTGGGCTGGAGTGTAGGAGGGTTGCAAGTAAAAACCCAAGCAGGGGGATACAAAGGTGAGCGGGGCATGACACTGTGTACCTCAAAATCTCATAATATCGAAATCTTTTTGGTAAATTAAGCATCCATGTGTAAGATCTGGTTTGCATGATGTTGTCCAGATGTCAGATATAAATGTCATCACTGTATCACAGCTACAAATGACTAAGCAAAGGCAATGGTAAGAGAGTAGTACAGGAGTACATCTCACAGATGTGAGAGTACTCTAACACTAATTGCTTCTTGTCAATGGGCTTTTACCAACATAAAGCAATTGTGTTCTTAACACCTATAATTAATGCATTTACTAGAATGAAGACCATAGCAACTTGATTCTTCTCACCAAAGCTAGAGAGGTGGAATCTCCACTCTTTCATCTGTAAAAGCGAATTTAGTCACATTAATGTAAAAGTTCTCAATAGAGAGAAAGGTCACTAGGTTTCTAATATGAGGCTCTAAATCCTTTGACGTCAAAAAGTAATTTCCCATAGGGAATTCTACAAATGATTACTGAAGGAGTTTCAGCTATAATCAGTTGCTCGTCTATACTCCAATTAATGGACATATAAATGGTTTATACATTACAGGCTAATAGATTTTTATCTGCAAAATCATCCCTTTTAGATTACATGTTCCATTACAAGTTCTGGCTTAACACTGTTAAAGGGGTTGTGTCATTGCAGACCATGGTGGAATATCGTTAGAATATGCCAACAATGTTAGGACCAGGTCCCACCTGTGGGACATGCTCCTATCTCCAGAACGGGCCCCCAAAGCTAAGGAGAGAGCAAGCGTGGAGAGATGCATGCGTAGTGTGCACTCTATTCAGTTCTATTGGAGCTCTTATAATATCCAAGCGAGCACGCTATTTTTTGAACTCCGATAGAAGTGAAGCATGGATGTGCTGGAAATAGCTGAACCAGCACTCGATTATTAAAATTCTCATAGAAGTGAATGGAGGGTAGCCGTGCTTGAGTGGTGCCCTCTCCATCACTTTTGGTGATAGGAGCAGGTCCCAGAAGAGGCATATCCTAATTTCAGATGAGACAAACACTTTACGTTCACATAGGAAAGATTATGAATAATTACCTTATTCTAGCCCCATAAGACCCATTTCCCCCCCCCCCCCAAAAAAAAAGTGGGGGAAAAATGTCCCTGCATCTTATGAGGTGAATACTAATGAGTGCTTCCATTATAGAAGCGCTCATTAGTACCTGAGGACCAGGAAGCGGTGAAGGCTCTGTACTCACCACTTTCTGGTCCTCAGCTGTCCTGTGGATGAGCACAGCTCTGTGACCTCACACTGTGCGCGTCGGTTCACAGCACAGCCGGTGGCAGGATGAAGAGGATCGTACTGGAGGAGAGAGCAGCGGTGTCCGGAGCAGGAGAGGTAAGTGTTTTTTGTTTTGTTTTATGTGTTCTTTTGCTGATGAGAGGCATGGAGGCTGAAATATCGCAATGGGGGCTGAAATATCGCAATGGGGGCTGAAATATCGCAATAGGGGCTATTATGGGGGCTGAAATATGGCAATGGGGGCTGATATGGGGGATGATGACAGGCATGTGGGAGTTGATGAGAGGCATGGAGCTCTTATCTGAGGTCTGATTGGGGGTCATTCACATTGGGGTCTGATTGGGGCTGTCATCTGAGGTCTGATTAACATTGGGGGTCTGACTGGTGGTCTCACCTGAGGGCTAATGAAAAATATTTTTTTCTTATTGTCCTCCTCTAAAACCTATGAAAAATATGGTAACCTTTTGGAATAAGGTATCCCTAGTAGGCAAGAGCTCAGACATCAACACCTTCATTGAATGTAGTGGGGTGGAGGATCTGGTCAGATATAAAAAAATGTTTAAAGGGAATCTGTCACCTATTTTGACCATATAAAACCATTAACCTAGCAATGTGCAATAAAGTACCTTCTTACCTACATGTGTCTTTTTTGTTTTATTCAACTCTTCATTCTTATTAAAAAGCGATTTTTCTGATATGCAAAGCCCAGCCCGCCTTTCTTCCAAGCCCAGCCGGCCTCCTAAGAAATAAATGTGCTCCCACATACTTGCCGAACGGCGCCGCCCCCTCCACTACGTCATTTAATTTATTCACTGCATCGTCTGTGCTCCCTCCTCTTTGCCTACGGCGCCGCCCCCTCCCCACTACATCATTTAAGTTATTCACTGCACGCACCGGCCCTTGCTTTCTCCTCTAGAATCTCTCAGAGGCAACAGCGCTCTGATTACGTCACTGGGCTCGGCGCATGCCCAGTGACACTAGTAAGGCTGTTGCTCTCTGGAGCAGGAGTATCGCGCAGGCACTCAGCGATACTGCGCCTGCTCGGGATTTCGGAGGAGGACAAGAGAGGAGGAAGCAAGGGCCAATGCAGTGAATAAATTAAATGACGTAGTGGGGAGGGGGGCAGCGCCGTAGGCCAAGAGAGTAGGAAGCAAGAGCCGATGCATTGAAAAAATTAAATGACGTAGTGGAGGGTGGGGGGCGCCGTTCGGCAAGTATGTGGGAGTACATTTATTTCTTAGGAGGCCGGCTGGGCACTGCAGGGGGGCGTTACTGGGCCTAGAGCAGAGTAATAACGCCCCTCTGGGCACCTTGAGACTTCATTTGCATATCAGAAAAATCGCTTTTTAATAAGAATAAAAAGTTGAATAAAAGAAAGAAGACACATGTAGGTAAGAAGGTACTTTATTGCACATTGCTATGTTAACGGTTTTATATGGTCAAAATAGGTGACAGATTCCCTTTAAGATCTCTACATTTTTGGATATGACTCCTCTCTGGTATAACAGTCTCCCTGATTCATTTAAAGGGGTTATCCAACCCTTATAATGACCCCCCAATGTCCAGACCCCTTGTATACATTATACCTACCTGCCCCCCGGGACCAGCTGCATCTCCCGTCGCGTGGATGAAAACATCCAGCGACAGGGGAGCAGCCAACAGGGACATGTCTGGTTGCGGCCTTCTATTGGCTGACACCCCCTTCGCCGGATGCTTTGATCTGAAAGATGGGAAAATTCAGTGGTGGCCGTGTAGGAATCCGGAGGGATGCGGGTGCCGGGGGAGCAGGTAAGTATAATGTATATAAACGGCCTGGGCATTGGAGGGGGGAGGGGGGGGGGTCAATATAGAGGTTGGATGATCCATTTAAGCATATGCAGGATACCTACTTTTTGGGTTCAGTTTTCCTTTCATAAATTGATATGGAAAATTATTTCAAACCATTTTTTAGACTTAACAACTAATTCACATTTTCTAGGACTGCTCCCACAATATCATAAAAAAAACTTAGTACCAGAATTGTCTTTTATCAAATCCACTACTAATTGAGGCATAATGTCTAAAATTTTATAGAGCAGGATTTGGATCTCTCCAATTATATAGCCCAAAAGATTTGTTCACAGCTTTGGGCCTATCACAGAGAGTCAATGGTCCAAAATTTGTAAGCAGTTTCCTCTGATTTATCCAACCACAACCATAGGATACACAGCCTCGGCCTCTCCATTCAAGTAAAAAGTAACCAGCTCCGTCCACTGCACAAATCTTGAGCCTATTTTTGGCTGCTGCAGGGTGCTGGGAGTTGGAACCTCACCATTCTAAAATTAATGACCTATAGGCCATAGACATAAAAGTCTTGAAGAACCCCTTTGGTGTTTGGTGTTACCAACCATTGGTAAATTCCAGAACACACTGTATAAGGAAGGGGAAGGAGGCATTTAGCATTATCTACCAGAAGACATCAGCAGGATTAGAAACCCCCTACATATGTCCATCACCTAGACCCCTATATTTTGTGGCCCGCAGGTTATGACTGTAAGGGCAGTTTTAGGTCTCAGTAGATAGCACTGTTAGGCTACTTTCACACTTGCGCTTGATCGGATCCGTTCTGAACGGATCCGATCATATTAATGCAGACGGAGGCTCCGTTCAGTACGGATCCGTCTGCATTAATAACTTAGAAAAATTTCTAAGTGCGCAAGATGCCTGAGCGGATCCGTTCAGACTTTCAATGTAAAGTCAATGGGGGACAGATCCGCTTGAAGATTGAGCCATATGGTGTCATCTTCAAGCGGATCCGTTCCCATTGACTTACATTGTAAGTCTGAACGGATCCGCTCGCCTCCGCACGGCCAGGCGGACAGCTGAACGCTGCAAGCAGCGTTCAGCTGTCCGCCTGGCCGTGCGGAGGCGAGCAGAGCGGAGGCTTAACGCCGCCAGACTGATGCAGTCTGAGCGGATCCGCTCCATTCAGACTGCATCAGGGCTGGACGGAGGCGTTCGGGTCCGCTCGTGAGCTCCTTCAAACGGAGCTCACGAGCGGACCGACGAACGCTAGTGTGAAAGTAGCCTTACTCTGCAGCACTGGCTCCATGGGTTTAAATCTGTTAAGACCAATACCTGCATGGAGTTTTTATGTTCGCCATAGCAATCTGCACCTGCTATAATTTTCTTTGTAGTATATATTGGAGGCGTGGCGATCTCCAAGCAGTCATGCACACCTGACCAGTTAGTCTACCCTGGAGGCTGGTTTTAAAGTCAGTATAAAACTGAGTCTGCTTATATAGCACCTACCAGTAGCCATTAGGCTCCAGGAGAAGTATATAGCGGGCTCAGCATGCATGTTGGTACTTGCATCCCTGGATCCGATGAAAGCTGTAATGGCACCGGACGGGGTTAAAAGCAGAGTGTGCTTGGCGTGCATGCTGTACCTGCGCTCCCTGGACTTTGTGTGGCTGTCATGGCCCATAAAAGGTAGGAACTAGTGTTAGGGAACATCCAGCATAATTGCATTTTGTGTTTTTGCGTTTGTATCTGTATTTTGCCATAGCAATCTGCACCTGCTAGGGGTTGTGCGGGCTGAATCCCCCATATTTTTTCAAGGTATTTTATATTCTTCCATTCTCCAAAAATAGAAATTGGGCCGTGTGCATGAGTATCTGAGATGTGTGATTACAGTAAGTGCGCAGTGCTACGGAATATGTTAGCGCTATATAAATAATAATGATCGCAAAATGATATCCTCACATGAAATGGGATTATCTCACTATACCTACCATATATCGTATCCTATATACAGTTGTGTTCAAAATAATGTGCTCAAAATCCTTCAAATAGCTTTTATTTCCATACACACAAATGCATTGGGAACACTACACATTCTATTCCTAATCAAAACATGAAGAAAAATGTATCAAATTTGTGTTGTTCCTCTAAAAAAATGAAGAAAAGTGAATATGTTAAAAGAAATTGCAGTGTTTGTATTCTTCTTTACAAACTCAAGCATTCACTATATAAACTGAAAAATGTTTGAAGATTTTGCTTTCCTTTCAATCACTTCACTAATATTTAGTTGTATAACCGCTGTTTCTGAGAACTGCTGTACATCTGTGTTGCATGGAGTCAACCAACTTCTGGCCCCTGTGAACAGGTATTCCAGCCCAGGATGATTGGACTACATTCCATAGTTCTTCTCTATTTCTTGGTTTTGCCTCAGAAACTGCATTTTTGATGTCACCCCAAAAGTTTTCTATTGGATTAAGATCCAGGGATTGGGCTGACCACTCCATAGCATCAATCTTGTTGGTCTGGAACCAAGATGTTGCACGTTTACTGGTGTGTTTGGGGTCGTTGTCTTGTTGAAACACCCATTTCAAGGGCATTTCCTCTTCAGCATAAGGCAGCATGACCTCCTCAAGTATTCTGATGTATTCAAACTGATCCATGATCCCTGGTATGTGATAAATAGGCCCAACACCTTAGTGTGAGAAACATCCCCATATCATGATGCTTGTGCCACCATGTTTTACTGTCTTCACAGTGTACTGTGGCCTGAATTCAGTGTTTGGGGGTCATCTGACAAACTGTCTCCGGCCACTAGACCCAAAAAGAACAATCTTACTTTCATCAGTCCACAAAATGTCTCTTTAGGCCGGTCAGTGTGCTCTTTGGCAAATTGTAACCTCTTCAGCACATGTCTTATTTTCAACAGTAGGACTTTGCGGGGGCTTCTTGCAGATAGCTTGGCTTCACATACGCGTCTTCTAATTGTAACAGTACTCACAGGTAATGTTAGACCTTCTTTGATCTGGTGCTGAGTCCTTGCCATTTTGGCTTTTTTTCTACCCATTAGAATGGTAGTTTTTCGCTTTCTTCCAATTCTTTCAGGTTTTGGTTGCCATTTTAAAGCATTTGCGATCATTTTAGCTGAGCAGCCTATCATTTTCTGCACTTTTTTATATGTTTTCCCCTCTCCAATCAACTTTGTAATCAAGGTACGCTGTACTTCTGAACAATGTCTGGAACGCCCCATTTTCCTCAGAATTTCAGAGAGAAATGCACTGTAACCAGCATGTACAACATTTGCTCCCTTGCTTCCTTAAATAAGGGCAATAATTGCCACCTGTTTTTCAAAGAATGAATGACCTCACTCCACACTGCTATTATTTTGAACATGCCCCCTTTCAATAAGTGATTGAATTACAGAGAATCAGCAGCATGTATGTCATAACTGTTGGGTTTGTTGGATTTCTAATACTCTACTACACCTACTAGTAAATTATTTGCCATGTAGAAATATCATTTCTACCAAAAACAGTGATTGATCAGGTTAGTGATGTCTGACTGCTATTATTTTGAACACAACTGTAAATCAGTAATTTATTCTTGACGTGAGTATGTATCCTATAAAGCATGGCATCATGCTAATCATTGTCATGGGACAACTGGACAACAGAAACGTAAGTAGGGTCTCTTATTTAGGATAGAAAACCTAGTTCCTACGCCCTATTAGGGAATTCTGATCTAGTAAAGAAGGATCCTCTATTCAGGATCCTCATCACCAGAATAAATAGCATTTACAAAGACTGAGATATGTCCTTGGCAAGGAAAAGGTTTAGAAGGGGTGTCCACTTAAGAAAACTAATTTTCCAATGTTTAACAGTACATTAGGATCTTCATTTATGAACAAGAGTGGAGCGGGGCTACAAGGAGCATCTCTTGTTTTAGAGGAACCCAGCATGTCTGAGCATAACGTGGACAGACCATTGACTTTAAAAAGAATGTGCATCACTTTATTTGTCCTGTGGCGGCGCTGCTGGGAAACTGACTGGGAAATTGCTGCTGGGTTCCCATACAGAGAACCGCTGATTGGTGGGGGTTCCAGCAGCATCCCTGTTACCACCTTACTGTAGAGAGACCCTTCAACTATAATATGATTATCTAAATTGGGCATCACCTTTGAAACCACAGCAGACATAGGCACCTCTGCCTTATGAAAAGCCTCTTATTTATATAAGTAGCATAAGGTAGGTGGGGGCCCCGTTACAGGTTTTGCAGTGGGGTCCTGGTGCTTCAAGCTATGGTCCTGATTTGGAAAAATACAGTATAAATTTATATTTGACTTGTTTATGAATTGTGTTTGCTTCAAGGAAATGAATGTTCTCAGATAAATCACATCATCCATACTAATTATATCCAAGGCCATGATGACAGCAATGAGTCATAGGAAGTTCCGCAGCTCATCCATCACTATGGTTCCAGCCCGGTTGGTGGCTGTCTATAAGTAAATGTAAGAGATGTGCAAAGCTTTTAAAATCTAATCTCCAACCGATTTGCCAAATTAAGCTATAGTATTTGGTAATGAATCCATAAAATTGATTTGGAGACGGGAGGCATAAAACGTCATTACAATTTGTAATTGGAACGTGAAGGAGTTGTTGTTCTCCATATTCATCTCAACCAAGTTTAAAAAAAGTTTTGGTTCCTGATTTATCATAAAATTGTATTTTGTTTAAGATGATACTATGTTGGGGAGGAAAGGTATGGTTTAGAGTCATGCTTTAGTAGCCCTACAACAAATAGAGACACTACTGAAACATATAAAACCATCAGAGGGTGCCAAATTCTTGGTCAGGACGGCCAAGGAAGAACATTTAGCTGGACAAGACGTGAGCAAGGAATACTGCTCCAGTGTGTGCATGTGTGTGCAGAGACTGAAACCAAATAGATTCAGCAACCAATAGTAAGTGCTAATCATCCCATGCTTTATTCACATCTATACTGCTCAGTACTTCTCTATAGTGTCCTGTATGGTGCTTCATAGAAAGTGAAAGATATGAAATTGAATCTTCTATCTCCATGTGTATTCTAGTGTGCCTAGTGTTCGGCCGAACACCGCGATGTGCCGAGCATAGCGATGCTCAAGTCTCCTCCCCTGCTACGCAGCCAATAAACGCGTGCTGGGTACTGGCACTCACTGTAATGCCGTAGCCATGTTGGCTGCTGGCATTACAGTGATTGGCTGGCCGCGGAACACGATGACACATGGTTCGGCTTAGTCAGGGAGAGCTGCAGCAGAAGGGACAGATAGTGTAGGGACAGGAATTGGTTTGTTTTTAGGCAGGGTTTACTGGTGAAAGGTGTTAGAGACCCAAAAGTCCTTTTAAGGACTATTGTTTTATTTGACTGCCATATATATTATTAGCGCAACCTACACTAAAATTGCGTGCAATTGTTTTGCGTCTGCTGACAGTGACACAACCTCTGCTACCATCTGTTGTGTTACATTTGCGCTGTGAAAGTTAGCGCAATTGTTTGGCCGCTGGTGACAGCGACATTACATGCGCTACATCTCCAGTATAATGTTAGCGCATCCGAAATATCAGTGACATTCAGTGTAATTTTTTCGCCGCTGGTGACAGCGACATTACCTGCGCTACATCTCCTGTATAACGTTAGCGCATCTGAAATATCTGTGACATTTAGTGTAATTTTTTTCATGCTGGTGGCAGCGACATTACCTGCGCTACATCTCCAGTATAACGCTAGCGCATCCGAAATATCAGTAACATTTAGTGTCATTTTTTCGCTGCTGGTGACAGCGACATTACATGCACTACATCTCCTGTATAACGTTTGCCCATCCTAAATATCAGTGACATTCAGTCTAATTTATTTGCACATACACTTACAAAACCTGTGCTACTGTACGCGTGACATACTTGCAAGCATATATACCATTTAATATGCTAAAGGCGAGCAGTAAGGGATGGGAAAGTGGCCTTGCTGCTGATGGTGCACGCAGAGGCCATGGCCCTGTGCGCGGAGAAACTATGCCTGCTGCCAGAGCACAAGAAACGCACTCATCCACAATACCTAGCTTCATGTCCCAGTTTGAAGGGCGGCGCAGGATAACACTCTCGATATCGCACCAGTACAACCAGGTGGTCGGTTGGATTGCAGCAAATAATGCTTCCAGTCGGTTAAGCACCACCCTGTCTTCCACAAGTCCAGTCTCAATAGCCAAGAGTCTGGTCAACAGAATCCTCACCCTGATCCTCCTTCCTTCCACCATGGAGATTCTAGGCAAACAAGTGATCCCACACTCGGATATTTCGACAAGCTCTTTTCATCGCCATTCCTTGATTTAGGCCTCTCGCCAAGCCCGCTTGAAGAGGGACATGAGGAGATGAGGTTCTTGTTAGGTCAACAAGTCAGGAGGATGACCAGAGTGAGGAAGTGGAAGAGGAGGTGGTGGACGATGAAATAACTGACCCAACCTGGGAAGGTGGCAAGCCGAACGAGGACAGCAATACAGAGGGGGAGGGATCCGCAGCACCGGGACAAACTGGAAGAGGCAGTGGAAGAGAAGGCGGGCCACACCAAACAGGCCTGCAACTGTTCCCCGGATCACCCCCTTGCGGCAACATTCCTTGCCAAGAGGTAGGTGTTCCGCAGTCTGGTACTTTTTTGAGGACGATGAAAGAATTGTCATTTGCAACCTGTGCCGTACCAAAATGAGCAGGGGCGTGAACACTAGCAACCTCACCACCAACAGAATGATCCGCAACATGGCATTAAAGCACCCTAATAGGTGGGCCGAACGCCTGGGTCCACAATCAGTGTCTGCGGGTCACACCACTGCCTCCTCTTCCTCCTGTGTTACGGGCTAGCCAATCCTCTGTCCAAGACGCAGACCCGGATGCATCCCGCCCTGCACCTGGACCTTCGCAAGCACATCCACTTCTGTGTCCCATCGCAGAGTACGGATGTCCATACCCCAGGACTTTGAACGAAAGCGCAAATATGATGAGGACAGCGAAGTCTTGTCTGTTGGGACTCTGGCACATGTGGCTGACTTTATGTTATGCTGGCTTTCCCGTGACCCTCGCTTTATATGCATTTTGGCCAACACCGATTACTGGTTGTTCACCCTTCTCGACCCCCACTACAAAGATAACTTCTAATCTTTCATTCCTGTGGTGGAGTGGACTAGCAAAATGGTGCAATACCAGAAGGTCTTTGTGGCAAAATTGCTCCAAATATTTCCAGCTGACAACGCTGGCGGCAGAGTACGTAGTTCATTGGGCAACCGAGAAGGGGAGACGAGGGGAACACACAGCAGTTCCAACAGAGGCAAGTACACACTCTCCAAGGCCTAGGACAGATTCATGACACCCCACCAGCACCCTAACATTGATTTGGGTGATAGACAGGAAGCCGCCTGAATAGTTTTATATGCCTATATTCCTCGCATGTTTGTGAGTATAATAAAAACTGGTGTGTGATTAAATCTCATTGCGGTGCTTCACTATCTTTGCCTATCTGGCCTTGGTGTCACGACTGTGACTGATCTAGACAGGTCTGGGAGGAGAAGGTCGCAGCGACTTGCTACTCGCGATAGCTTGTGAGTTTGCTCCATGGTTCAGGGTATGTCATCCGGGTTTTGCCTTGTGAACCTTTTTGTCCTGACTGGGAGTTTGTAGGCATCCTTCTCAGGTGAGTCCTGTCTGCCACTCCCAGCTACTATATTAGTTTCAGTTTCACTTGCAGTCATTGCCAGATATAGTCCTTACTTCCAGTGCTATTCTGACCTTTGAAGGAGATCGTTTGACGGTATTGCTGTTGAGCTCTTGTCTGGCGTGGACTGTCGTTATTGGGATCATCTTCTCTGCTCGTGACTGGATAAGTCTACCTCTGCTGTAGATCGTTTGTTTGTTGCTGTCTTCCCCTGTTGTTCTCCTAGACATGAGTGATGGTGACTAGTGCTCCCATCTCCCTTTAGGCATCCTGCTCGCCGCACGGGTTCACACCATGTCTAGGGTATCAGGGCAGACAGGTGCCAGCTTAGGGTTAGTTAGGGGTGGCCGTTCTATTTCCCATCCGTAGATAAGGGTCCCCCTTCCCCTCCGTCTGGTGCGACACGACTGCTGCTGGGATAGCTAGCGGTCGTGACACTTGGCTGTTATAGGACAGGTGAATGGATGTGTAGCAAGGAACCAGTGATTGGCGTATTGATTAATATTGACGCAAGCTGAAGTGGTCTGGGTGGATTCTCTGGTGAGCAGTGCGGTTTTAATATTATGAACATAGGAATTCGGTGTGAAAGTAGGATTGAACATTCGGAACTGACTGTCTTATTTTACCCTAACCCTTATGCGTGGTCTAGCGTCACAAGGAGAGAAAAGTTTTGGAAGATGGTGGAGTACATAGCGGACCGTGTCAGCGTCCTCAATGATCCCTCCGTGCCTTACAACTATTGGGTGTCCAAGCTGGACACGTGGCACGAAGTGGCGCTCTACGCCTTGGAGGTGCTGGCCTGCCCTGCCGCCAGCGTTTTGTCAGAGCTGGTATTTAGTGCTGCTGGGGGCATAATAACTGATAAGCGCATTCGCTTGTCAACTCAAAATGCTGACAGGTTGACTCTTATCAAAATGAACAAGGCCTGGATCGCCCCTGACTTCTCTACTCCACCAGAGGAAAGCGGCTGAACATAAAGGCACTATAAATGTGGCTTTTATGGTGTATTGAATACACTGTATTCCCATGCACCCCTTCCACCACAAAAAAGGGTATATGGTTTAATCTACCTTTTCTCATCCTCCTCCTCCTCCATCATATCTACATGCTTATTAGGCTGCCCTCGCTACTAATGTTTTAGAGGGTCAGCTCAGCAGCAGGCCCTCGCCCCTAATGTTTTAGAGGGTCAGCTCAGCAGCAGACCCTCACCCCTAATGTTTTAGAGGGTCAGCTCAGCATCAGACCCTCACCCCTAATGTTTTAGATGGTCAGATCAGCATCAGACCCTCACCCCTAATATTTTAGATGGTCAGATCAGCAGCAAGCCCTCGCCCCTAATGTTTTAGATGGTCAGGTCAGAGGCAGACCCTCACCCCTGATGTTTTAGATGGTCAGATCAGCAGCAGACCCTCACCCCTAGTTTTTTAGATGGTTAGCTCAGTAGCAGACCCTCAGCCCTATTTTTTTAGATGGTCAGATCAGCAGCAGGCCCTCGCCTCTAATGTTTTAGATGGTCAGATCAGCATCAGACCCTCACCCCTAATGTTTTAGATGGTCAGCTCAGCAGCAGACCCTCACCTCTAATGTTTTAGAAGGTCAGATCAGCAGCAGACCCTCACCCCTATTTTTTTAGATGGTCAGCTCAGCAGTAGACCCTCACCCCTAATGTTTTAGATGGTTAGATCAGTAGCAGACCCTCATTTCTAATGTTTTAAAGGGTCAGATCAGCAGCAGACCCTCACCCCTATTTTTTTAAATGGTCATATCAGCAGCAGCCCCTTTCCCCTAATGTTTTATAGGGTCAGCTCAGCAGCAGACCCTCACCCCTAATTTTTTAGATGGTCAGATCAGCAGCAGGCCCTTGCCCCTAATGTTTTAGAGGGTCACCAGCAGGCCCTTGCTCCTAATGTTTTTGAGGGTCACCAGCAGGCCATCAATCATAATTTTTCAAGGGTGTGTATGATGCTCTCATTTATGTGTAATAAAGGGTGTATTGGAGTGCGAATTCCTTGGAATTTTTGTCAGCCCTTTCACTTAGTGCAAAGACTTTATGAGTGTAGGAGTCCCCCTACCCCCTACAGTATATAAGCTACTACTTAAGGCACGGTTTAATGATACACATTCACCAGGACAAAGAGCGTGGGAGCTGGATTGTCCGAACTTACAAATAGAAGGTTGGGAGAATATTTTTGGGAATTTAGGTTCACTGTCACAGAACTTCAACCACGTTCTAGTACAATTCTATATTTGTCATAGATTATATATTACTCCACTGTGGATGAATAAATGTGGATTAAGAGACACGTCAAACTGCCCCAAATGCGACACTGTAGGAGCGGACTTTCTCCATATGATATGGACTTGTCCAGAACTTACAAACTACTGGAATACTATTAATAGTTGTATTATGTATAAACTAAAAGTTCGAATCCCTTTTGAACCACAAGTATTTGTGCTTAATGATCTTTCCAAATTAAATAATCACAAGTATCAAAAGATTTTCTTGAGCAGAATATTGATGCTGGCTAGAGTCTTGGTCAGTCGGACCTGGTTTGCTCGATTCACTCCAGATATAAATACATGGATAAATTTAGTTGTTAAGGTAAAAAATTATGAGAAAATTATGTACAAACAGAGGGAAGCTGAGGACAAGTGGATTAAGATATGGGGTGGCTGGAGGACTGATTAGTTGAGGTTAAATTGTTTTATTTTTTGGGGTTCTATTTTGACGCACAACAGGTGGGGGGGGGGTTGGGGGGGGGGGAACTGTATCTCCTTTTCCTACTCTGTAATGTTTTGATATATTATTTAATAAAGACAAAAAAAAACAAAAAAAAAAAACTGTTGTTGCTGGGCAGGAATCTAGACCAATCACAGCCAGCCTCACACACAGCAGGAGTTTTGGCCAATCACAGCCAGCCTCACACACAGCCTGTGTGGGAAATTCCCTAGCAGGAGCTGCTAGAAATTTTTCACTCTACTATGAGCTGTGTTTTATGGAAGCAGAAAGGCCAAAATAGTTCCACCAATTGCAAACTACAAAGTTCACAATCCAAATTCAAATTCCATATTGCAATCCAAATTGCATACAACCATACCAGATCATACTCAAATATCTGCAAATATTTACTGCTAACTGCATATTGTAAATTGCGACCTAATTCAGCAAGTGAACTATTAGTTAGACCTTATATATACGTCTCAGAGAGATCATAAAATGCTTACATAAAGTGAGAGTACAGATACTCAAGAGAGAAATATATCCACCATTTTATGTTGAATGACAAGATCGAACAGTTGAACCACCATCTTATGCATACCGCCATTTTGTGATATCTTTTCAACACGTGTTATGTACATGGACTATCTGCTGCGGAGGCGGCAGTGTTATATATGAAGAAAAGTTGAAGTTAATAAAGAAGTTATTTCAAGCATTTGGTGTGCTCATTAAACCTACTGTTTCCATAGAACTGCTCTAGAGGAATTACAGAGTAATAGACAGTCTGGTTAGACTAAAAAGTCAGAGATATCAAAATTCTTTTAATGCCACAGCACTAAAGCCACTTCATATTGCTGCGCCTGCCACATGCATGGTTATGAAGCATCTGTGGGATGTGACAGCAGAGTATTATCTACATCCCTAATATTAATGATTAGTAATATAACTGATATGTCTATTATACAGTGGGATGCAAAAGTTTGGGCAACCTTGTTAATCGTCATGATTTTCCTGTATAAATCAGTGGTTGTTACGATAAAAAAAAGTCAGTTAAATATATCATATGGGAGACACACACAGTGATATTTGAGAAGTGAAAGAAAGTTAATTGGATTTACAGAAAGTGTGCTATAATTGTTTAAACAAAATTAGGCAGGTGCATAAATTTGGGCACCACAAAAAAATAAATGAAATCAATATTTATTAGATCCTCCTTTTGCAGAAATTACAGCCTCTAAACGCTTCCTGTAGGTTCCAATAAGAGTCTGGATTCTGGTTGAAGGTATTTTGGACCATTCCTCTTTACAAAACATCTTTAGTTCATTCAGGTTTGATGGCTTCAGAGCATGGACAGCTCTCTTTAAGTCACACTATTAGATTTTCAATTATATTCAGGTCTGGGGACTGAGATGGCCATTCCAGAACGTTGTACTTGTTCCTCTGCATGAATGCCTTAGTGGATTTTGAGCAGTGTTTAGGGTCATTGTCTTGTTGAAAGATCCAGCCCCGGCGCAGCTTCAGCTTTGTCACTGATTCCTGGACATTGGTCTCCAGAATCTGCTGATACTGAGTGGAATCCATGCGTCCCTCAACTTTGACAAGATTCCCAGTCCCTTCACTGGCCACACAGCCCCACAGCATGATGGAACCCCCACCATATTTTACTGTAGGTAGCAGGTGTTTTTCTTGGAATGCTGTGTTCTTTTTCCTCCATGCATAACGCCCCTTGTTATGGCCAAATAAGTCAATTTTAGTTTCATCAGTCCACAGCACCTTATTCCAAAATGAATATGGCTTGTCCAAATGTGCTTTAGCCCACCTCAAGCGGCACTTTTTGTGCTGTGGGCGGAGAAAAGGCTTCCTCTGCCTCACTCTCGCATACAGCATCTCCTTGTGTAAAGTGCGCCAAATGGTTGAACGATGCACAGTGACTCCATCTGCAGCAAGATGATGTTGTAGGTCTTTGGTGCTGGTCTGTGGGTTGACTCTGACTGTTCTCACCATTCGTCGCTTCTGTCTATCCGAGATTTTTCTTGGTCTGCCACTTCGAGCCTTAACTTGAACTGAGCCAGTGGTCTTCCATTTCCTCAATATGTTCCTAACTGTGGAAACAGACAGCTGAAATCTCTGAGACAGGTTTCTGTATCCTTCCCCTAAACCATGGATGTCAAACTCATGGCCCTCCAGATGTTGCAAAACTACAACTCCCATAATTCCCTGATAGCTGTAGTATGCCCAGGCATGATGGGAGTTGTAGTTTTGCAACAGCTGGAGGGCCACGAGTTTGACATCCCTGCCCTAAACCATTATGGTGAACAATCTTTGTCTCCAGGTCATTTGAGAGTTGTTTTGAGACCCCCATGTTGCTACTCTTCAGAGAAAATTAAAAGAGGAGGGAAACTTACAATTGACCCCCTTAAATACTCTTTCTCATAATTGGATTCACCTGTGTATGTAGGTCAGGGGTCACTGAGCTTACCAAGCCAATTTGAGTTCCAATAATTAGTTCTAAAGGTTTTGGAATCAATAAAATGACAACAGTGCCCAAATTTATGCACCTGCCTAATTTTGTTTAAACAATTATAGCACACTTTCTGTAAATCCAATAAACTTCCTTTCACTTCTCAAATATCACTGTGTGTGTCTCCTATATGATATATTTAACTGACATTTTTTATCGTAACAACCAACGATTTATACAGGAAAATCATGACGATTAACAAGGTTGCCCTAACTTTCGCATCCCACTGTATGTACAGACCACATGGCCACTGATACTGGTACAGGAATTACTGCTGACAGTGTTAAGGTACGACCTGACGGTGTGGCTGGCTGCATGCGGCCAAACCATGTCCATCCACCTCAGCCAATAACCCCTCATTATAATGTGACCATTGGCTGCTGCCAGTAAGCATGGCTTGGCTGCATATGGCCAGTCGCACTATTGGGCTGTGCTCTTAGACTGTAATAGGGTCACATTCATTAATTTCCAGGAGGAATAGACAAATAAACTGAAAAGATGCTCCAGCATTGTTATTTTAATTACTATTATATTATTACACAGTATTTTAAATTTTCTAGAAGCAAAAAGGCAAACCACCTCTTGTTGTCGCCAGTACCTTCAGTTCAATAGCATTATTATACAGAGATCATTAGGACATGATAATGCCATCATTCCCAACATCCAAAGTCGATTCGCATAAAACTTCGTACTAATACTATAAGAATATTATTGGCTCTATTGAGACAAAGTCATTACTTCACAAAGTCTCGCGAGACTTCGCATAACTTCACAAATCAATTTCTACTGTAAAAAATAATTTCCCGAAGTGGTACCTTGGAACCGAACCCTGGAGACTTCGCGAAGTAATAACTCTGGCTCATAGGAACCAATACATTCTAATACTGTACGGAGGAATTAAGTTTTATGCGAATCGACTTTGCTTATCCCTAATAGTATTTTTTTCCCTGAGTTTTCCTTTGCACAATCTCTTTTCTGTTTTATTTTTTTCACTTGCAAAAAAACTTCATGAATTTCATGTTTTTTACAAGTTTGTTATGGGTGCTGTTTTTCTTTTTAATGCTGACATTTTATATACAGTTTTTTCTATAGAAATGGCTCTGGAAAAAGGCCTGAAGAAACATTTAATCAAGATCATGCTGTAACACCATGGATAGAGATGAGCGAACAATTTACAAAAAATTCACTTTGTGACGAATTACTTTGTCACAAAGCGCATTGTTTTGTAAGTAGCGGGTGCAATGACAGGGAGCGGCGATAGCGCCGCCCCCGTCATTGTACCCCTTAGATAGCGCGGTCATACATTGTACCCCTTAGATAGCGCGCCTCCATTTGCTCGCGACTGGCCTTCCGCCGCCATATTGCTTGAAGATCTGGAGCGAAATCTCGTGCGGAGCGAGATTACATCATCATGTAATGAGCGCAGGTCTCGCAGGCTGCCACAAAACCCTCAACTGACTTACGAAGCGCCGGCCACCAGAATCTCCGAGCGATGAGATCCACTGTGGCTCTTGCCCCCGGGTGCCCAGCAAGGACAGTATCATGGTGCTCCTTAAAAACCTTGTGTCTTAAAGCGAGAGGCACAAACAACCTCCCAGGAGGACAAAGATCAGGAGCCTCTGACTGGGCTACCTGAACCTCTGCCTCCAATTCAGGGTAAAGAGCAGAGACCACCACCCCTTCAGCCAAAATGGGACCCGGGTCTTCAAAATTCCCACCTCCCGGAAAACAACGTGACAGGGCATCCGCCTTCACATTCTTAACCCCAGGGCGGAACGTAACAATAAAATTAAACCTTGAAAAGAACAAAGACCATCTGGCCTGTCTCGGGTTCAGACGCTTGGCTGCTCCAAGTAGGCCAGATTCTTATGGTCAGTAAACACGGTAATAGGGTGTCTGGCTCCCTCTAGCCAATGGCGCCATTCCTCAAAAGCTAACTTGATGGCCAACAACTCCCTATCTCCCACATCATAATTTATCTCTGCGGAGGAGAGTTTATTCGAGAAAAAGGCACACGGTCGCCATTTGGCAGGAGAGGGACCCTGAGACAAGACCGCACCCACACCCAGAAGCGTCCACCTAAACTATGAAGGGCAGAGAGACATCAGGTTCTACCAAGATGGGAGCGGAAGCAAAACTCTCCTTGATACTAGAAAAGACATTACGTGCCTCTACCGACCAGGAGGAAAAATCTACCCCCTTTCTAGTCATATCAGTGAGTGGTTTAACAACAGAGGAATAATTCAAAATAAACTTCCTGTAATAATTGGCAAAACCCAAAAAACGCATCAGCGCCTTCTGATTCTCAGGAAGCTCCCACTCAAGCACAGCACGGACCTTCTCGGGGTCCATGCAAAAACCAGAAGCGGAGAGAAGAAACCCCAGAAATTGAATTTCTGGAACCGCAAACACACATTTTTCCAGTTTAGCGTACAATTTATTCTCCCGCAGAATGAGCAAGACCTGATGTAGGTGGTCCTTATGAGTTTTGAAATCAGGAGAAAAAATCAAAATGTCATCTAGATACACTAATACAAATTTCACCATTAAATGATAAAAAATGCTGTTCACAAAATGCTGAAAGACGGCTGGAGCATTCATCAAACCGAAAGGCATAACCAAATTCTCAAAATGGCCCTCAGGGGTATTGAAGGCCGTCTTCCATTCGTCTCCTTCTCTGACCCTGACCAGGTTGTATGCCCCTCTTAGATCCAACTTGGAAAAAACTTTAGCCCCAACAATCTGGTTAAACAGGTCCGGGATCAGAGGAAGCGGATAAGGGTCATGAATAGTAATACTGTTCAGCTCCCTGAAATCCAGACATGGTCTTAAAGAACCATCTTTTTTCTTAACAAAGAAATAAACAGCGGCAACAGGTGACTTCGAGGGTCGTATGTGTCCCTTTCTCAGACTCTCAGAGATATAAGCACCGCATAGCGACCCTTTCAGGTTGGTAGGGTTGTATAAACGAGATTTAGGCAGCTTGGCGCCTGGGGTGAGATTAATAGGGCAATCGTACTCACTGTGAGGGGGCAATTCCTGAACACCACTCTCTGAAAACACATCCGAAAATTCAGAGAGAAAAGATGGTACAGTCTTAGTAGAAACCTCAGAAACAGATGTCGTGAGGCAATTCTCTCTGCAAAAGTCACTCCAACCATTTATTTGCCTCGCTTGCCAATCAATGGTGGGGTTATGTTTAGTGAGCCAGGGTAGCCCCAACACTAGAGAAGTAGGCAACCCGCTTAGGACGAAACATGACACATCCTCAACATGAGTATCACTCACAATCAAACGGATGTTGTAAACTATGCCCTTTAACGATTTCTGAGAAAGTGGAACGGAATCAATAGCAAAAACAGGTATATCCTTTCCCAAAATGCATACCTGGAAACCATGAGTTATAGCAAATTGATTATCAATGAGATTGACCGCTGCCGCACTATCTACAAAAATCTTGCAAAAATTTTTCTTGCTCTCTAGCGCCCCCCTGGCAGGTAGTACAAAACGGGAACTACAAGCAAACGGAAAACCTTAAATTTCCGCATCAACCTTGCCAATAGTAACAGATGGAACATTTTTAGAGGATTTTTTTCTTTTTGTTTCTTTATTACTCTCCAAAAACTGCCTGAATCTCCTAGAGGGACAAACATTTGCCAAATGATTTATACCTCCACAACAGAAACAAACCTTCCTATGAGAGCTGATTCTTCTATTGTCAGAGGCAAGCAAACCCAGCTGCATGGGCTCCTGCTCAGAAGGGATTGAGAGCGACTGAGACCCCTGTGCACTGAATGAGACCACCGCACTGTCCTTGGACTGAGTATGACAGGAAGGAGTGATCTCTCCTCTCTCTCTAAGACGCCTGTCAATATGAACGGCCCGAGACATGGCTGTGTCCAAGGAGGTAGGTCTCTCATGAAAGGCAAATGCATCTTTCAATCCCTCTGAAAGACCATGGCAAAATTGACTTCAGAGTGCAGCATCATTTCAACCAGTATCCGCTGCCCATCTCTGAAATTCTGAACAGTATATCTCTGTGGACTGTTTACCCTGGCATAAAAGACGTAGTCTAGACTCAGCCAGAGCAATACGATCCAGATCATCATATATCTGACCCAGGGCTAAAAAAAATTCATCCGCTGAACAGAGGGGCCGTGCCCCCACCGGCAGCGAAAGGGCCCAGGACTGAGCGTTATCCCTGAGCAGCGAGATGATGATCCCCGCCCTCTGCTCCTCATCACCAGAGGAATGGGGAAGTAGGCGAAAATGGAGTTTGCAAGCCTCTCTAAAACGAACAAAATTCTCACTACCCCCGGAGAACGTATCCGGAAGCGAGATTTTAGGCTCAGAACAAATTCCATGAACGCAAGCAGAAACGGTCACCTCAAACTGAGAGACAGTTTTCCGGAGATCTGCTACCTCCAGTGAAAGACCCTGCATGCGGTCAATCAAGGTTGAAACCGGATTCATGCTTAAGACGGTTTTGGCGGTTTATAATGTCACGGAAGGTGTAGAGAAAATTAGAAGACACAAAATGAAGATCCAACTGACTGGATCCAAAACTAAGGAACCAAAGTGAAAGCCTTGCAACATACCTGGCTGTCTCCCTAACTGCTCAGCCTATGCAAAAATCTCAATACAATCTCGACTGTATAACACCTGAACACCCTATAATAGTGAGGGGACACGACCACCGGCTCCCTACACTTGATACGGAGTGAGTTAGGGTCACCTGGGATCCAGCAAACAGGAAAACACAAATGAATGAACAAAACTTATCTGTAGAAGACTCAGTAGTAGCATCCAGCATGCACACACTCCAGGAAGTTGTATAAACCGCAAAGTGATGCAGTATGGGAAGGGATTTAAAGGGATGCAATCAGTGCATCTACATGACAGCTGAGAGAGGCTAATGAGATGAGAAAACGAAAGCAAAACAAAAGGAACCTCAAGCAGGAGGTTCTGAAGAACGTCTGACAGAGCTTCTCAGATGTCTGGTGGTGACACCCTGCTGGTTTAAGGAAGTGGAGGGTTTAAGGTCAGTAATTTACACATACAGCACTGCTGCCTACACACCTAACAAACTCAGCTCCGCTACATAGCTGACATACACACAATCACAGCTTTCCTACACAGCTGGTATATATACACACCGTAGTGCTATACACACCTAACAAACACAGCCCTGCTACATATACATTTCTCTCTCACACACACTATTGTCTTTATTAAGATTTCTCTACACTAACACCACAGTATTCTCTTCCCGAGTTCTGGCCCCTCCCACTCGTGACATCATCAAAGGTCCTTTAGCTTCCAGTGATCAGAGTTTTCATCTCCTTTCACTGTACCTTAAGACCTTTCAGCATGGACATGACAGTGTTCCTCTCCAAGATCTCACACTCTCCTGCCTCCACTGATCATGCAGATCGATGTCAAGCAGGGAAAGTCAGAAGTCTGCAAAAACACACCTCTCTCATTGATCCAGCATAGAGCTGTTTTAGCACTCTGCCAGATCATTAACACCTCAACCCCAGGCCAGATTTTTTACCTTCTTTTTTTTTTGTTTTGGGGGGTGGCGTTTGTCTTATGTAGTGGCTCATTTTTTGTGGGATGAGTTGACAGCTTGATTAGTACAATTTTGGGGTACATATGACATTTTGATCGCTTGGTATTGCACTTTTTGTGATGTAAGGTGACAAAAAATGGCTTCTTTGGAACAATTTTTATATTTTTTTATGGTGTTTTTCTGACGAGGTAGATTATGTGATATTTTTTATAGAGCAGGTCATTACAGATGCAGCGATACCTAATATGTCTACTTTTTTAAAATGATTTCACTTTAACACAATAAAGGATTTTTGAAACAACTAAATCATTTCTTATTGTCTCCATTTTCTGAAAGCCAAATTTTTTTGGGCCATTGTCTTATGTAGGGGCTAATTTTTTGCAGGATGAGGTGACGGTTTGGTTAGTACTATCAGTTTTAATTATTTTTTTTACAGCGTTTATCTGATGGTGGAGATTATGTGATATTTTTATACAGCCAGTCGTTA
Source organism: Bufo gargarizans (assembly GCF_014858855.1). NCBI lineage: Eukaryota > Metazoa > Chordata > Amphibia > Anura > Bufonidae > Bufo > Bufo gargarizans. The sequence goes on along the minus strand of NC_058082.1, from coordinate 462,612,474 downwards.
CGGATGCGGCAATATCTAATATGTCTGTTTTTTCTTTTTTAGTTTCTATTTTTTATAACTTTAGGGTAAAGGGGCGTTGTTTTTTTAGTGAAACTTTTTAATTATTTTTAATTCATACATACAATTATCGCTAATGTCAGCCAGTTTAATTTAGGTATTTCTGGTGACAGAAACCCTTTAAAGCATAAATGTGCATTAATAAATGTACTAAATTTCTCCTTACTAAACTTTCTATATGGTTTCTACCTGTATATTAGACCATAACTTCATTATTTGGTGCAATTTGGACCTCAATATATCTATAATCCGATGGTTTATATAAAAATATTTTAATGGATATTAAAGCGCAAGAAAAAAATTGTCCCAGGTGCTCTACATGCTGTAAAATAATAAAGGAAGTTATACTCACCTAACCGATCCCTAGCTGCTGCAGTTGTGACCGAGTCAGTAATTATACTTTGGCTGGAGCTAGAGGCGTGGCCTAATGTGAAAAAAATTGCCCTGATGCTCGCCTGTAATTATCCATCTTTGCGATTTTGAGAGGTTTTGGAGGGATACACCAAATGGAAAAGGATTTAGGAAAACTAGAGGAATGGACAAAAATATGGAAACTAAAATTTAATGTTGATAAGTGCAAGATAATGCACCTGGGGCGTAAAAACCCAAGAGCAGAATATACAATCAGTGATACAGTCCTAACCTCAGTATCTGAGGAAAGGGATTTAGGGATCATTATTTCAGATGACTTAAAGGTAGGCAGACAATGTCCTAGAGCAGAAGGAAATGCTAGCAGAATGCTTGGGTGTATAGGGAGAGGCATTACCAGTAGAAAGAGGGAGGTGCTCAGGCCGCTCTACAGAGCACTAGTGAGACCTCATTTAGAGTATTGTGCGCAGTACTGGAGACCATATCTCCAGAAGGATTTTGATACTTTGGAGAGAGTACAGAGAAGAGCTACTAAACTGGTACATGGATTGCAGGATAAAACTTACCAGGAAAGATTAAAGGACCTTAACATGTATAGCTTGGAAGAAAGACGAGACAGAGGGGATATGACAGAAACTTTTAAATACATAAAGGGAATCAACAAGGTAAAAGAGGAGAAAATATTTAAGAGAAGAAAAACTGCTACAAGAGGACATAGTTTTAAATTAGAGGGGCAACGGTTTAAAAGTAATATCAGGAAGTATTACTTTACTGAGAGAGTAGTGGATGTATGGAATAGCCTTCCTGCAGAAGTGGCAGCTGCAAATACAGTGAAGGAGTTTAAGCATGCATGGGATAGGCATAAGGCCATCCTTCATATAAGATAGGGCCATGGGCTATTCATAGTATTCAGTATATTGGGCAGACTAGATGGGCCAAATGGTTCTTATCTGCCGACACATTCTATGTTTCTATGTATGGTATCACTGTGCTTGATTGGTCAGCAAACTTGCTTGACCTAAACCCCATAGAGAATCTAATGGGTATTGTCAAGGGGAAGATGAGAGACACTAGACCCAACAATGCAGGAGAGCTGAAGGCCACTATCAAAGAAACCTGGGCCTCCATAACACCTCAACAGTGTCACAGGCTTATTGCCTCTATGCCACGCCGCATAGATGCAGTAATTCAAGCAAAAGGAGCCCCAACTAAGTACTGTGTGCATACACTATACATACTATTCAGTAGACTTATATTTCTGTATTAAAAATAATTTTTTTAATTGGTCTTATATAATATTCTAATTTTCTGAGACACCAACTTTTGGGTTTTCATTAGCTGTAAGCCATAATCATCAACATTGAAAGAAATAAACTCTTGAAATACATCACTCTGTGTGTAATGAATCTATATAATATACAAGTTTCACATTTTTTTTTATAAATTGCCGAAATATTCATGCTATTCTAATGTATTGGGATGCACCTGTATACAATAACAAAGATTATGATCTAATTAAAAGTGGAGGAGTACATTTTCTGTGTAGATAAATGGTGGCCTTCAAAAACATTTCCTCAGGTAGCTAATGAACCTAGTCTGATGCTGCTCTAGAGAACATAAAAGCTGACATGCTCTCTGCTGCCCTGAAATCTGGGAGACATCTTTTTCCTACATCAAATTACTGTACACTGCTTGGGGTGAGAAATGCACGGTAGTTTGCTGAATCGCGAATTACCAGAGCAAGTTCTGTCTAGATACTGGTGCAGAAGGGGATTCTGAGATCAGCAAACTACAGAACTGGGAGTATAAGGCCTCTTTCACACGGGCGTCATGTTTTTTGCCCGGATAAGAGGCGGGTGCGTTGCGGGAAAAATGTGTGATTTTTCCGCGCAAGTGCAAAACATTGTCATGCGTTTTGCACTCGCGTGAGAAAAATCGCGCATGTTTGGTACCCAAACCCGAACTTCTTCACAGAAGTTCGGGCTTGGGATTGATGTTCTGAAGATTGTATTATTTTCCCTTATAACATGGTTATAAGGGAAAATAATAGCATTCTGACTACAGAATGCTTTGTATAATAGTGCTGGAGGGGGTTAAAAAAGTTAACTCACCTTATCCTCTTGTTCGCGTAGTTCGTTCTCGGTCTGTTCTTTGCTAGCTGTGTGCTTGGGCTGAATGACCTGTGGTGACGTCAGATCACATGTTCCAATCACATGGTCCATCACCATGGTGATGGAGCATGTGATCTGATGTCATCAAAGGTCCTTTAGCCCAAGCCCACAGCTAGCAAAGAACAGACCGGGAACGAACTACGCGAACAAGAGGATAAGGTGAGTTAACTTTATTTTTTTTAACCCCCTCCAGCACTATTATACAAAGCATTCTGTAGTCAGAATGCTATTATTTTCCCTTATAACCATGTTATAAGGGAAAATAATACAGTGAATAGACTGTCACCTAGAACCCATGCGTGAAAATCGCACCGCATCCGCACTTGCTTGCGGATGCATGCGATTTTCACGCAACCCCATTCATTTCTATGGGGCCTGCGTTACGTGAAAAACACACAAAGAGGAGCATGCTGCGATTTTCACGCAACGCACAAGTGATGCATGAAAATCACCGCTCGTGTGCACAGCCCCATAGAAATGAATGGGTCCGGATTCAGTGCGGGTGCCATACGTTCACCTCACGCATCGCACCCGCACGGAAAACTCGCCCGTGTGAAAGGGGCCTAACTGTGAGGGAACATACTGAAATGTGATAGTATATCTAGATAAATGATCTATAATTAACGGTAAACCAATGTTTTGAAAGACTATTATCTGCAGTAATACATCAGCGGTGTAACTAGTGTTTTATGGGCCCCAGGGCAAACTTTGGATTGGGGCCATCCCTCCCGCCGGGCCAAGTTGTGCTTGCACCCTTTGCAAATGCAATTGTTACACCCCTCGTCTCTGGTAATAATAATATCCCCCCCCCCCCCCACACTACCCCCAGTAATGTCCCTATAGCTCCCACAGTAATGTCCCTATACTGTCCCAGTAATGTCCTTCCACTGCCCCATTAATGTCCCCCACTGCCCCCAGTAATGTCCTTCCATTGCCCCAGTAATGTCCTTCCACTGTCCCTAGTAATGTCACCCACTGCTCCCAGTAATATTCATCTCCCCACTGTCCCCAGTAATCTCTCTATAGTGCCCCTAGTACATTTTCCCAGTCTTCACTCACATGTAACAGGGCCTGGCAATGTCACTGCACTTCATGCCAGGCCCGTCAGATCGCTCATCACAGCATCACATGCGGTTGGTCCAGCATCTATCAGGTCCCAGCACTGCCCTACGAGTAGTATTCACATATGACTCGAGTAGTCGGATCCTGACCATGTT